>NW_020887811.1:0-3590 GCF_003945725.1 Corapipo altera
GGTAGCGGGGCGGGCCCCGGGGGGGGTCTTTCATATGGAAAAAAAAACCTCCCTTGTGGAGCGGCTGGAAAACTGGGCTTAAGGAGGGGGGAGAGCGAAAAGGGAGCCGGATTCCTTGGGAGAGCGGGAAGTTGACGCGCCGGCCTAAGAATAGCTCGGGGAGGGGAAGCGCCGTCGCCGAAGGTAACTCCGCTTTCCAGCGAGATTCCCTGGCTTTTTTCGCAGGGAGAAGGCGCCGGGGGAGCGGGGCCCGCGCACGGGGTGGTGCCGCGGTGCGTTACCGTGTTTGCTCTCTGGTTACATTTCAGCCGCTGATGAAATCGCAGCCGGGAGCGGAGGAGTCTTTGGACCTTCCCATGGTCGGGACCTTTGACTCATAAAAGGCTCCTTCAAAAGGCTTCGGGAGCAGAAGAAGGGAAGGAAGAGCGGCCGCAGCAGGAGACGGGGGGAGAGAAGGAGCAGAGCCCGACCTGGAGCGTGGGGAATTAGGGGGGGAGAGAGGAAGGCGCTGTATGTGGAGTTTTTGGACAGTAAGTCACATGGATTTTTATATCTCTGGGTGACAAAACACAAAGGGAAAGGGGAGGGTGGAGCTGCCGGGGAGAGTTGTCGCTTCTGGAGGTTCAAACCTTTGATTCCCTTGTTTTTTTTTTTCAACCACCCAGCCCCAGAATTTTAACGGGAAAACAAAGCCCTCCCGAACCAGAAATCCTTGCCCGTTCCTAAACATCCTCGGCCATCCTTGAAGCTTTTATTTTGCTTTCTTTAGCGCTGCCCTGAATGCCAATCACCCCTTTTATTTTGCTTGCTTGAAAGTGGGGCAGAGCAAAGCCAAACCCAACCAACCTGTTGGTGTGGAGGCTTCACCCGCCGCCGGCAGCTTCTTGTTGTTGTTGTTGTTCATTCCCAAACATTCCACCTGTTTTGTTTGTTGTTTTTTTTTTTTTCTCTTCTCTCTCCTCCACCAGAGATGCTTTCTCTGAAGAAATACTTCACCGAAGGCCTCATCCAGTTCACCATCCTGCTCAGCCTCATCGGGGTCCGTGTGGACGTGGACACCTACCTGAACTCCCAGCTCCCTCCTCTGCGGGAGATCATCCTGGGCCAGAGCTCTGCCTACACCCAGACCCAGTTCCACAACCTGAGGAACACCTTGGATGGCTATGGCATCCACCCAAAGAGCGTGGACCTGGACTATTACTTCACCGCCCGCCGGCTGCTCAACCAGGTGAGGGCCCTGGACAGGTTCCAGGTGCCCAGCACCGAGGTCAGTGCCTGGCTGGTGCACAGGGATCCCGAGGGATCCGTGTCTGGGGGACAGCCCAGCGCCGGATCCGGCCTGCAGGATGGCAGCAGCGCCGAGAACGGGGTGAGGGAGAGCGGAGCCGAGCAGGGATTCGGGGAGGAGCTGGAGGATTTGGGAGCCGTGGCCGCGCCGGCGAACGGAGACCTCACCAAGGAGGTAGGGAAGAGCTGCTTTTCCCGGGAAAAGTTCGGGGTGAAGCTGTTTAAAGCTGGGATCTGGGAGCTTTGTGGTGCACACCCAGCGAGCAGGACGGGACACTGTGTGTGTTTGGCACTTAGGGAAAGTGTGTCCCTGCTCGGGAATGTCGCAATCCTGGATCCTGGCTCGGTTTCAGCGCTCCAGGGGTAATTCCAGGGGAAATTCCAGGGCGTTGGTTTTTTTTCCCCCCCTCCTCACTTTTTTGTTTGGTTAATTCTGGGTTGAAAGGAAGAGTGAAAGGAGGGGGAAGGGGTTTTGGGGGCAGCAGAGCTCTCGTGACTCAGTGTTGGGCAATGGAGCAATCCAGCTGGGGAATAAACAGGAGCAGTTGGGAAAGAGCCCCAGCCCAGGTGTGGAGCAGGTGGTTGGGTTACTTGACTGGAACCCGGCCAGGATTCGTGATCCCTGGCTCAGTTTTCCTCCCAGCTGGGTGGGGAGAGGTGAACTTGGAAAGGGGCTTATTTCTCCAGCCCGAGCACAACCTTTGGGATGCAATTCCAGGCTCTTGGGGAGCTGCTGGTGTGGCTTTGGCGACGCTCCCTTCGTCCGGCGGCTCCGTGTGAGGGGGTGTCAGGGGTGATCCATGTCCTTGGGGTCTTCCCAGGATCGTGGAGAGGGATCAGTGGTGATCTGTGGCCTCAGGTCCTTCCAGGGTTAGTGGCGATTCCAAACCTTGGGTCCTTCCAGGGTCAGTGTTGATTCCCAGCCTTGGGTCCTTCCAGGATCGTGTGTGGGGGGGTGTCAGTGGCGATTCCCGGCCTCGGGTCCTTCCAGCGTCGCTCCAGTGTCTCCCAAGTCGTGTCTGGGCGTGGGAAGAGTGGAATTTGAGCCGGGCCAGCCCTGTCCCTGCAGGAGGGGAGGGCAGCTGGATGCTGGGAGCTGTTGTCATGTGGCTCTGGTGCAGCAGCAGGCAGGGAATGGGAATGGGGCGTGGGAATGGGTGTGGGAAGGGGTGTGAGCGCCGCAGAGACAAAGGTGATGCTTGCTTTGGGTCTGGGATTGATGGATGAGCAGCGGGATCCATCCCTGGGAATGGTGTCCTGATTGGACCTGCAGGTTTTCCATGGGTTTTCCCATGGGGGTCTCCTGGCTCCGCTGGGCTGTGGGATTGAGGGGGAAAATCCCGTTCTGGGTTGGGAAGTGACCTTGGAGGTGTCAGAGGGTCACAGAACACGAGGCCAAACCTTCCCACCTTGTGCTGCTTCCCTGGGAGTGGAGAGAGGCAATTCCCTGCCTCGGGAATGGCGAAGGATGTGATGAAATGCCCTGTGCAAGGTCACTCCTGGAAGGGTCTCTCCTCCTTCCCAAGGCTGCCATTCCTGGCTGAGGGCCTGGGGAGCCTTCCCAGTGCCGGGTGGGGAAACAGGGATCTGATTTTAGGGAGGAAGGTTGCGGATTTGGGGGAGGTGAAGGCTGGTGGCTCCTGTTTTCCAGAGGCCTCTGTGCAGCTGCATCCCGGGAATGAAGCTCCCTGCCGGGCTGGGAATCTCCTCCAGGGCAGGGTGTGAGATCCGCAGCTGCACCGAGCCTGCTCCCGGGGTTTGCAGCATCCCTGCTCTTCCCGGGTGGCTGTTTTCCACGTTTTCCCCCCCCCAAGCCCCTGGATGGACAGGAGGGGAGGGTGTTGTTGCCAGGGCCCAGCTCCAGGAAATCCCGTCTGGCTCCCACGTCACTCCAGTCACACCATCCCTGTGCCCTCCTCCCCCGGGGCCAGCCAGACCCAACTCGCTGCTGCCATGCTCCAAACCAGCCTCGTTTTAGGGGGTTTTTGTATTTTTTATTTTTTTTTTTCCTTGGTTTTGGTGTCTTTGTCCCCATCCTTGACTCCCTCCCCCAAACCTTTCCAAGGGGAGTATCCCGGGAACTCTGCAGCTCCCTGGGAGGCACCTGCAGGGCCTGGGGCGGGTGATGATGATCTGCAGATGGCTCCAGGGCCGGGCTTTAAATTTTTCCATGACTTTCCCTGGCACATTGCGACTCCCTGGGCCAGGCACGACCTTGCTTGGGAGTGAGGGGGGTGTGGAATATGGCTGATTATAAATAATTTTGGGAATGCTGCGGAGGGGCATTTTTTTTTTTTTTTTTT
>NW_020887812.1:0-3589 GCF_003945725.1 Corapipo altera
CCCCCACCTGCAGAGCCCGCCGATGACCTCCTTCTCGGATTTCCTGAAGTGCTGCAGGGCCGGCACCTTGGGGGCCGGCACCATGAAGTACTCCATAACGGGGGCGGGGGGCCCGGTTCAGCCCAGCCCGGCTGGTCCCGGCCCGGTTCAGCCCCTCCCGGCCTGGCTCCGGCCTCTGCCCGCGGCCCAAGGCGGGAAACAGCTGGAGCGAGCGCGGCTCCCGCCCGCCGCCGCCGCTCCCCCGCCCGCCCCCGCCCGCCCGGCGCCGCCCCCGCCCCGCACCGGCCCCGCGTAAACAAAGGCGGCGGGAGGGGCCGCGGCGTGGCCGGAGCGGGACCGGGACACGGCGGCGGGACGCGGTGGAACACGGCGGGGTGGGGGGAGACCGGAGCGGCCGGGACGGTACCGACCCGTGCTGGCACTGGCCCGTCACAGCGCGCCCCGTCCTGACCTGGCTCTATCCTATCTTATCGTGTCCTGCTCTATCCCTATCCTACTCTATCCTCTCCTATCCTATCACCATCCTGTCCTGTCCCCATCCCACCCCATCCCACCCGGCCCTGTCTCCATCCAATCTTATCTCGTCCTACCTGACCTGTCCCCATCCCACCCCATACCCATCACATCATATCCTCATCCCATCTCACCCTAGACCTATCCTATTCCATCCTATCCTATCATACCCTACCTGACACCATCCTGTCCCATCCTGACCTGTCTCCATTCCATCCCATCCCACCTCATCCCATCCTGCCCTAGCTCCATCCCATCCTACCTTATCCTATCCTACCCTATCCTGCTCTATCCTATCCCATCCTGACCTGTCTTGTCTCCATCCCATACAGCCCTCAGCACATCCTGTCCTCATCCCATCCTAACCCTAGTCCTATCCTATCCCATCCAATTCTATCCTATCCCATCCTGACCTGTCTTGTCCCCATCACATTCAGCCCTGTCCCCATCCAATCTTAACCCATCCTACCCTGACCTGACTTGTCCCCATCCCATCTCCATCCCATTCTATCCTCACTCCATCCTAACTCAACTCATCCTGCCCTAGTCCTATTCTACCTCAACCCACCCTGACTTGTCTTGTTCCCATCTCATCCTGTCCCATCCTATCCCCATCCCATCATCTTCCATACTTTCCAACCTCATCTGATCCTGTCCCATTCCGTCTTGTTCCCATCCTATCCTGCCTTATCCCACTCCTGTCCCCCTCATTTGCCCTATCTCTATCTTATCTCTACCCTATCTCTATCTTATCTCTATCCTGACCTGTCTTGTCCCTATTCCATCCTGTCCTATCCTATCCTGTTGCCATCCAATCCTCCCCTATATCCAGCTTATGCCCCCTCATTCTGCCCTATCCCCACCCCACTCCATCCTATCCTACTCCATCCTGGCCTGTCCCATCCTGTTCTACCTCATCTGATGCCATTGCCATCCCACCCCATCCCCATTCCTGTCTCCACCAGGCTGTGGGAGGGCTCAGGGAGCTGCCAGGGGCTGGGGGGGGGGGGTGTGTGCACCACAGCAGCCTTGGGACTCAGGGGGTTGAGGGTGACAGGGGTTGTGTGTCTGGCAGGGGGCTTTTGGGGGGAGGGGGGGCTCTAGGGGCTGGTGGGGGCAGTCAGGGGGCTGGCGGGGGGCTTGAGGAGCTGATGGGAGGGTCTGGGGGCTGGCAGAGGCTGTGGGGGCTAGCAGGGGGGCACAGGCCTTGTGGGGGGCTTTGGGGGCTGGCAGGGGCACAGAGCTTACAGCAGCATTGAGGTTCAGGGGTTAAGGGGTGACAGGGGTCATATGGCTGGCAGGAGGCTTTGGGAGGCCTCTGGGAGGCTGCAAGAGGGGCTCTGGGGGCTGATGAGGGTCTCTGTGGCTGGCAGGGGGCTTGGAAGCTGATGGGGGGTCTGGGGGGATGACAGATGCCATGAGGGGCTGGCAGGACGGTCTGGGGGCTGGCAGGGGGACACAGAACTGGCAGGGCCATGGGGGGCTGGCAGGGGGGCACAGGGCTATCAGGAGGGTGTGGGAGCTGACAGGGGCACAGGGCTGGCAGGGGTCATGGGGGGCTGGCAGGAGCCATGTGGTACCTGAGGGACCCGCCTGTGGGGTTGGGGCCATCAGAGCAGGGACAACAGGGAGTCCAGGTGGTGGCCTGTCACCTGGAGGGGCAGGACCCAGCCCTGCAGAGCAGGGTGGGCTCAGCTCTGCCTCTCAAGTGCCCCCGGCCTGGCCCCGACGGGAGCTGCAGGACAGGTTCTGCCGGGCTGTCCCCTGGGCCCCCTGCCCCGTCCCCCGCGAGGGCCCCACTGCAGGGGCTGCACATCCCCCCACGGCACAGCGACCACCGTGTCCCCCCTGTTTTGTAGTGGGACTGTTAGAGACACAACAGCTCCTCCCTTGCAAAAAAAACCACGGGTAGGGTGGGATTTCTGTCACCTGCGTGGGACAGTGCTGCCCTCCCGTGTCTCCCCCCACTTGTGGCAGGGATGTAGGGGACACAGCAGCTCTCCCCGCCTCCCCCCAAAAAAACCCCAAACCACGGGTAGGATGTGGCTTCAGCCACTAGCATGGGTCAGGTCTGCTCCCCAGTTCGTGTCCCCCTTCTGGGGTGTGGACGCTGGGGACACGGCAGTGCCCCTCCCAAAAAACCACCAAACCACGTGTGTGGTTTGACTTCAGCCCCCCGCGGGGGACAGTTCTGCCTCCCACTCGCGGCCGACCTTTTGGGGTGGGGCCGTTGGGGACACAGCAGCTTTCTCTCCACCAAAAACCTGTGTGGGACAGTGCAGCCCTCCCGTGACACCCGCCCCTCCCCTTTCCTAATGGCCCGTTGGGGACACAGCAGCTCCCCCCGCAAAGAAAAACCACGGGTGGGGTGTGATTCTGCCACCCGCCTGGGGCAGTGCTGTCTCCCACCCGTGCGCCTCTTGTTACACAGCGGGGCTGCTGGGGACACCGCAGATCTCCCCGCCAAACAAAAAACCCGCGTGGGGGCAAGGGTTCCCCCCCCCTTTCCCCCCATTTTGGGTGGGGGGGCCCTCGGGGACGCCGCAGCTGCATTCCCTCCCTCAAAACAAAATCACGGGTGGGGTGTGACCAGCCACCCGCGTGGGCCCCGGGGGAGGGACCCCCCCCGGCGAGGCTGCAGCATCCGGGCCGGCCCCGCCACATCCTGCCGCCGGAAGGAGCCGCGGCCCCGGGACAACCCCCCGCCGGTGACGTCATGCGGGGGCCCCCGCCAGGCGTGACGCCAGCCTCGCTCTGTGACGTCACGCGGCGGGCGGGCGGCGCCGCTCCTGCAGGGAGGGGGATCCCCCCACCCCCTTTTTCCCCGGTGTGACCCCCCCCCCTTCCCCCTCGAGCCGCCCCGGCGCGGGGTGGGGGCTCCGGGGGGTGCCGCCCCCCCGCCCCGCCACGTCCCCGGTGGGGACACGGACACGCGGGGGGCGGGGGTCGGCTGTGCCGCAGCGCCGGGGTGACCTTGTGCGGGGGGGTGGCGGGTGTCCCCCCGCGGGTCCCCCCCGGGGCGGGGCTCGGTGCCCCCCAGTGCCCCCCGCGGAGGCGGGGAGGGGCCGCCGCCGCC
>NW_020887813.1:0-257 GCF_003945725.1 Corapipo altera
CATCATCATCATTGGCCATCATCATCATTGTGATCATCATCATCATCCCCCATCATCATCATCATCCGTCGTCATCATCATCCATCATCACAATCCATCATCATCGTTATCAGCCATCACCATCATCCATCCATCTCCATCCCTCCATCCAACTGCTCTCCATCCCTCCATCCATCGACTTATCCATGTCCATCCATCCATCTCCATCCATCTCCATCCATCCATCTCCATCCATCCATCTCCATCCATCTCCATCC
>NW_020887813.1:357-3587 GCF_003945725.1 Corapipo altera
CCGTCCCCCCCGGTGCCCACCTTGGCCTTGCCGGTGCTCTGCAGGATGTGCACGAGCGCGCAGGCCACCTCCTCCTTGCTCTTGACGCTGAGCACGGGCTCCAGGACGGCGCAGAGCATCCGGTAGTTGTTGGTGACGTACTCGGCGAACTCCTTGTAGAGCTCCATGGGCAGGATGCTCATGGTCTGGAAGCGGCTCTTGACCCGCAGCGCCGGGCACCCGGCCTTGCTCTTGCTGCCGCTGGGCTGGCTCAGGGGGTACCACTGCTCGGCGAAGTGGCGCCCGGTGACGCTGGCGATGGGGATGCTCACCATGCCCACGTAGTTGCTCTTGTCCTTCTTCCTCTTCTTGTCGGTGTCCTTGTAGAGGTGGAGGCGGATGGTGCGCACGGCGGGCAGGTTGTTGAACTCGAAGTGCTCGCCCCAGAAGACGTTGTCGGTGCGGGCCTTGCTGGTGGTGCGGGCGTAGAGCATGTCGTCCAGGCACAGCTCGCAGTAGTAGCGCTTCTTGGGCGGCAGGTCGCGCGCCTCGATCACCCACAGCTTCAGCACGTTGTCCACGCGCCGGCTGTTGTCCTGCGCCGGGGGCGGGGAGGGCGGGTGAGCGGCCTCGGTCACGCCGCGGCCGGCCCTGGCACCACCACTTGACCACTGACACCAGTTGACCACTGACACCGGTTGACCATCGACACCAGTTGACCACTGACACCAGTTGGCCATTGACACCAGTTGAGCACCCTCAAACTCATCAGTTGACCACCGACACCAGTTGGCCATGGACACCACGACCATTCTCATCCCCATCACCAGTTGATCACCAAACACCAGTTGACCATCACCACCAGTTGACCACAGATATCAGCTGACCATCGGCACCAGTTGACCACCAACACCAGTTGACCATCGACACCAGGACCATTCTCATCCCCATCAGTTGACCACCAACACCAGTTGATCATCGACACCAGCTGACCATCAACACCAGTTGACCACTCTCAACCTCATCAGTTGACCATCGACACCAGTTGACCATGGAGATCAGTTGACCATGGACACCACAACCATTCTCGTCCCCACCAGTTGACCATGGGTACCAGTTGACCACTGACCCCAGTTGACCACTGACACCAGTTGACCGTGGACACCACAACCATTCTCATCCCCATCACCAGTTGATCATCAAATACCAGTTGACCACCGACACCAGTTGACCATCGACACCAGTTGACCACCCTCAACTTCACCAGCTGGCTACTGACACCAGTTGAGCATGGATACCATGACCATTCTCACCCCCACCAGTTGACCACCCACACCAGTTGACCATCAACCCCAGTTGAACATCCTCATCCCCACCAGCTGACCACCGACACCAGTTGACCATTGACCTCAGTTGACCACTGACCTCAGTTGACCACCCTCAACCTCATCAGTTGACCCTGGACACCAGTTGATCATGGACACCATGACCATTCTCATCCCCACCAGCTGACCATTGACATCAGTTGACCATGGACACCACGACCGTTCTTATCCCCACCACTTGACCACCCAGCAACAATACTTGACCATTGACACCAGTTGACCATGGACACCATGACCATTCTCATCTCCATCAGTTGACCACCAAAACCAGTTGACCATGGACACCAGTTGACCACTGACACCAGTTGACCGTGGATACCACAACCATTCTCATCACCAGTTGAGCATCAAACACCAGTTGACCATCAACACCAGTTGACCACCCTCAACCTCATCAGTTGACCACCAACACCAGCTGACCACGGACACCAGTTGACCATGGATATCAGTTGACCGTGGACACCAGTTGACCACTCTCAACCTCATCAGTTCACCACTGACACCAGTTGACCATGGACACCAGTTGACCGTGAACACCATGACCATTCTCATCCCCACCACTTGACCACCCACCAATAGTTGACCATCGACACCAGTTGACCACCAACACCAGTTGATCATCAGCACCATGACCATTCTCATCCCCATCAGTTGACCACCAACACCAGTTAACCATGGACACCAGTTGACCACTGACACAAGTTGACCATGGACACCACAACCATTCTTATCCATACCAGTTGGCAATCGACACCAGTTGACCATCGATCCCTCTTGACCACCTTCAACCTCACCAGTTGACCCCTCCATGACCAGTTGACCATTCCCATGACCAGTTGACCACTTCCATCACTACTTGACCATCTCCATCACCAGCTGACCACTCCATGACCAGTTGACCCCTCCATGACCAATTAACCCTTCCATGACTGGTTGACCACCCCCATCACCAATTGGCCCCTCCATGACCACTTGACCATCTCCATCACCAACTGACCCCTCCATGACCAACTGACCACCCCCATGAACAACTGACCACCCCCATGACCAGCTGACCACCCCCATGACCAGCTGACCACCTCCATGACCAGTTGACCACCCCATCACCAGTTGACCACCCAGTTGACCACCTCCATCACCACTTGACCCCTCCATAACCACTTGACCATCTCCATCACCAGTTGACCCATCCATGACCATTTGACCCCCCCATGACCAGTTGACCCCTCCATGACCAGCTGACCACCCCCATCACCAGTTGACCACCCCCATCACCAGTTGACCACCCCCATGACCAGTTGACCCCTCCATGATCAGTTGACCACCCCCATGACCAGTTGACCACCCTCATCACCAGTTGACCACCTCCATGACCACTTGACCACCTCCATGACCACTTGACCATCTCCATCACCAGTTGACCCCTCCATGACCAACTGACCACCCCCAATGACCACTTGACCACCTCCATGACCACATGACCCCCATGACCAGCTAACCCCTCCATGACCAACTGACCACTCCCATGACCAGTTGACCCCTCCTCATCACCAGTTGACCACCTCCATGACCACTTGACCCCTCCATCACCACTTGACCATCTCCATCACCAGTTGACCCCTCCGTGACCAAGTGACCACCCCCAATGACCACTTGACCACCTCCATGACCAGTTGACCACCCCCATGACCAGCTGACCACCCCCATCACCAGTTGACCACCTCCATGACCAGTTGACCCCTTCATGACCAACTGACCACCCCCATGAACAACTGACCACCCCCATCACCAGTTGACCACCCCCATCACCAGTTGACCACCTCCATGACCAGTTGACCACCCCCATGACCAGTTGACCACCCCCAT
>NW_020887814.1:0-3585 GCF_003945725.1 Corapipo altera
GGGCTCCCGGCACCCCCAGTGCCCAGAAAGGTCTCCCCACAGTTGGGGATTGGGGGCTCTGGGTGGGCTCTGAGCGGGCTGGGGGGGAGCGCCGGGTGCCGTGTTGGGGTGCAGGTGCCCCCCCCCCCCGAGCCCCTCCGGAACGGGGTGACACAGGGGGACAAAGGGGGGTCTCCATTCCCGATCCATCCCGGGGCCGGTTCTGCCCCCCACCGTTCCCCGATGGGGTCTCCACAAGCCCCCTACCCCGAGTATCTGGGACTGGGGAGAACTGGGAAGCTTTACTGGGAATACTGGGAGCAGCCAGCTGGTGTCAGAATAAAAGCAGGGCCGGGGGGGGACACACGACCCCCCAAAATCAGGGCAGGGTTTGGGGGGTCCCGGCTGGGCCTGAGACCACGGGGAGGGGCTGCGGCCGCCGGCGGCTCAGGAGCTCTGTGGGGAGAGAAAAGGGGGTGAGAGCGGGGTGGGGGGACAGGGGGGACACCGGGATACACCGAGACCTGGACTGGAGCCAGCAGGACCAGAACTGGGGCAACATGGATCATACTGGGAGCAACTGGTACCATGCTGGGGAGTACTGGGATGAACCATAATAGGAGTGAATGGGAGTAAGTGGAACCACGCCTGGGGCAACTGGGATCATAGTGGGAGCAGCTGGGCCCCTGCTGGGGTCATGCTGGGATCAGACTGGGATCTTACAGGGAGCGACTGGGTCAGTCCTAGGGGCAACTTGGAGCAACTGGGATCACACTTGGAGGAACTGGGAGCAACTGGTACCATGCTGGGGAGTACTGGGATCATGCTGGGATCACAGTGGGAGAGCTTGGTCCATGCTGGGAGCAACTGGGGCCAAAGTGAGGGTGTCTGGGGTCATACTGGGAGTGACTGGGAGCATTCTGAGGCCAGTTGGGACCATGTTGGCACAACTGGGATATTCTGGGAGCAAGGAGGATCACACTGGAGGTGACTGGGATCATACTGGGAGTGACTGGGAGCATGCTGAGGTCAACACAGATCATACTGGGAGTGACTGGAAGCATAGTAGGGGTGAATGGGAGTAACTGGAACCATGCTCTGGGCAACCGGGATCATCCTGGGAGCAGCCGGGCCCCTGCTGGGTTCATACTGAGACCATATTGGGACTGACAGGGATCATCCTGGGAGTGACTGCAATACTCCTGGGAGTATGTGAGAGGCACTGCAACCATACTGGGGATGACTGGGATCGAACTGGATTCATACTGGAAGTGTCTGGAAGTTACTGGGATCATACTGGTAGCAACTGTGATTGTACTGGGATCATACTGGTAGCAACTGTGATTGTACTGGGATCATACTGGGATCAGACTAGGATCATACTGGGAGCAATTGGTTCTATGCTAGGGGAACTGGGAACTACTAGGATCCCACTGGAGGAACTGAGAGCAATTGGGCCCATGCTGGGCACAACTGGGATCATACTGGGAGCAACTGGGCCCCACAGGGAAGGTGACTGGGGTCATACTGGGAATGACTGAGAGCATTCTGAGGGCAGCTGGGACCATGTTGGCACAACTGGGATATACTTGGAGCAAGTGGGATCATACTGGGAGTGACTGGGATCATACTGGGAGCAACTAGGACCACACTGGGGGTGACTGGGAGTGGCTGTGAGCAACTGGGATCATGCTGGAAGCTACTGGGAGCAACCAGGAGTGAGTGGGACCACACTGCAGGCAACTGGGATATACTGAGAGAGACCAGGAGTGACTGGGATCATACTGGGACTGACTGGGAGTGTACTGGGAGTGACTGGGAGCATGCTGAGGTCAACTGGGATATACTGGGAGAGACTGACTGTGCCAGGGATGATACTGGGGGCTACTGGAGTCATAGTGGGGTGACTGGGAGCAAGTGGAACCCTGCTGGGGGCAAATGGCTTTATACTGGGAGTGCCAGGGCATGTCTGGGTTCATCCTGGGTGTGAGTGCCACCATCTGGGGTGTCACTGGGATCATACTGGAGTCATACTGGGAGGGAGTGGAACTCTAGTGGGGCGACTGGGAGCAACTGGGACCATGCAGGGGTAACTTGGATCGTACTAGGAGAGACTGGGATCATACTGGTAATGACTGGGAGCATGTTGGAGACAACTGGGATATACTGGGAGTGGCTGGGAGTGACAGGAATCATTCTGGGAGTGAGTGGAAGCACAGTAGGGGTGAATGGGAGCAACTGGAACCACACTGGAGGCAACTGGGATCATACTGGGAGCAGCTGGGCCCCTACTGGGTTCCTGCTGGGATCTTACTGGGAATGACTGCAATAATACTGGGAGTATGTGAGAGAGACTGCAGCCATACTGGGGATGACTGGGATCAAACTGGATTCGTACTGGAGTGTCTGGAAGTTACTGGGTTCATACTGTGTGTAAATGGACTCATAGTGGGATCATACTGGGAGCAACTGGAACCATGCTGGGGGCAACTGGGATCCTATTGGGAGTGACTGGGAGTGATTGGGATCATAGTGGGAGTGACCAGGACCATACTGGAACCATCCTGGGAGTTACTGTCAGTGACCAGGATCATACTGGGAGTGACTGAAACTACGCGGGGGGGGGGGAACTGGGAGCAACTGGGATCATGCTGGAAGCAAGTGGGAGTAACTGGGAGTGACAGGGTGCATTCTGGAGGCAACTGGTATAGACTGGGAGTGACTGGGAGTGACTGGGATTGTACTGATGGGAACTGGAAGCATCCTGGGGCAAATGGAAGTAACTGGGTATAACTACGAGCATGCTGAGGGCAACTGGGATATACTGGGAGAGTCTGCAGCCATCCTGGGAGTGACTGGGACCACACTGGGAGCACCTGGGAGTGACTGGATCTACAAAGGGGCAACTGGGATTGACTGGGACCATGCTGAGGGAAGACTGGGATCGTACTTGGATTGACTGGATCTGTGCTGGAGGCAACTGGGAGCAACTGAGACCATGCTTGGGTAACTGTGATTGTACTGGGATCATACAGGGATCATACTGGGAGTGACTGAGTCTATGCTCAGGTCAACTGGGATCACATTGGGAGGAACTGGGAGCAAGTGGAACCATGCTGGAGACAAGTGGGATCACACTGGGATCTCAGTGGGAGCAGCTTGGCGCCAGCTCAGGCAACTGGGCCCAAAGTGAGGGTGACTGGGGTCATACTGGGAGTAACTGGGAGCATTCTGAGGGCAGTTGGGACCATGTTGATGCAACTCGGGTATACTGAGAGCAAGTGGGATCACACTGGAGGTAACTGAGATCATAGTGGGAGTGATTGGGAGCACACTGGGAGTGACTGGGAGTGACTGTGAGCAACTGGGATCATGCTGGAAGGTACTGGGAACAACTGGGAGTGAGTGGGACCACACTGGGGGCAACTGGGATATAGTGGGAGACACCAGGACTGACTGGGATTATACTGGGACTGACTGGGAGCAACTGGGACCTCGCAGGGGGTAACTTGAATCCTACTAGGAGAGAATGGAATCAGACTGGGAGTGACTGGGATCTTGCTGGGATCAGACTGGGAGTGACTAAAAGTGACTGAGATCATCCTG
>NW_020887815.1:0-3584 GCF_003945725.1 Corapipo altera
AACTCCAAACACACTGTGGGATCAATTAAAACACTGAAAAACAAATTATTTATTTTTATTTAATTGTCTTCAAGTCTTCAAGACTACTACAGTTAATTGGAGTTGTTTTGTAGTTTAGCTAAGCAGGAAGATTTTAAAGTGGAAGTCACGAAAAATATATATCTTTTGATGAAAGGGAATGATTTACACAGAACCTTGGGATGCAAGAGGGTCAGGGTGCAAAGGATTTGGATCGAAAGACAAGGGGGCAAAAGACATTAGTAGCATTTAATCATTGACCAATGGAACAGTTATCAGGTGATTCAATGGCATGTGCTATAATTTTAACAGTGACTGAATTTTAGACTCAAAACTACAACATTCCCACCACAGTCAATTCCCACCCACACCCAGGCAGAGATGAGTGGACACATCAAGAGCTGGGTGTGGAAAGGTCCCTCTCCCAAGTTCTCTTTGTTGTCAGGGAAACACTCCCCAAATCCCTTTGTGTTTGCCAACAGTCAAGGGTCACAGCTGGAGGAGTGTTCGTTGAGGGGGATCAGAATTGTCCTGGGTATCAGCGAAGGTCTTTGGAGTGTCACAAACTGGAGGGTTCCCGAGCTGGGAGAGGCTGCCAGAGGTGTCCCACTGAGAGGGAGGTGCTGGGGAGCTGCCAAGGCCTCCCTTAGCCCTGCTGGTTGTGGGCTCCCAAGGGGACTGGCTTTAGTTATCTGCTGAATTTCTATCCTGGTGTCAGGAATGACTGGAGTTTCCGAAATATTTGAGAATTCTATCCAAACTGTTCCATTTGGGTTGCAATTCAGGCAGGGAATATTCCAAGGCTTTCAGGATTATCCTGTGTTCCTCAACTTTTCCACTCTGGATTGTTCCCACCTTTATCATCCAGGAGCACCTGGTCCAGTTCAGGGACTCTTCCTGGTCCAGTCCAGGGGCTCTTCAGCTGGTTTGGTCAAGGCTTGTCAGGAGCTCCTGAGATCATACTTATAAGAAGGATGGGGACAGCTTACTTGTAATAAGACAAGTGATAATGGTTTTCAACTACAAAAGAGCAGATTTGAACTTGATATAAAGAAAGAAATTTTATACACTGAGGGTGGTGAAACACTGGCACGGGTCACCCAGAGAGGTCATAGATGCCCCACCCTTGGAAACATTCAAGGCCAAGTTAGAAAGGGCTGTGAGCAACCTGATCTAGTTGAAGGTGTCCCTGTTCATTGCAGGGGAGTTGGACTAGGTGACCTATAAAGGTCCCATCTGACTCAAACTATTTAGGATTCTATAGTTCTTTCTTATCCTGCAGAGCCAAGGCTGACAAGGATCCCACAGCTTTCAGACCCAGCTGAGCATCCCCTTTGATGGCCCATCTGGCAGCTCTGCTAAAAAGCTGCTGCAAAGAACCTCCAGACCTAAAGGAGCTTTTGTGCTGGGCTCAGCTGTGGCTCTCAGGGCTGGGGGGGTGGCTTTTGGCTGCCAGGTGCCCACCAAGGCTCTCTCTCACTCCTCCTTCTCCTTCTCCACTCCCCTTGGTGCTGCAGGGTTGTTTCTCCCACATTTCTCTTACTCCTCTCTGGGTTCCAGCACCCTGGATTTTATCCTTTCTCCAAAGGGTAATCACAGAGGGGCCTCTGGAATTGCTTTTTGGCTCAGCTTTGGGCACTGGCTAGTCCATTTTGGAGCCACCTGAAACTGGCTCTCTTTGACACAGTCAACTCTTGATCTCCTCTTCCCTAATGGAAACCTGCAGCCCCCTCCCTGCTACCAAACCTGATCCACAGGGTCATTCAAGTGCCCAGGAATAGAGGAGCTCATTGATCCCATTATTCCTCAGGCTGGTTAAACAAGACTTTGTCCTCTTCCTGTCCCTGACTGCAGGTTCTTTGTGTCAGAGTAGAGCTGTGCTGGACCTCAGCTGTGCTTTGCTCCAGAGCCTGCTGGGGTGGGGGCAGATGGCAATGGAAGAGTTGGGTTGGACTGGATGATCCTTGTGGGTCCCTTCCAACTCAGCATATTCTGTCATTCTGTGTTTGTTTGGGTTTAGTTTGGTTGTGTTTGGTCTTTTTCCCTCCTTTTGAATTGCCTTTCCTCTGAACCATGAGTTTTTCCTTCATTGTCTTGGGCCTTGCTGGGCACCTGATGGTAAGACAAGTTTATCCAACTCAGTCATCTTGACCACATTTTTTGTCCAAGTCACCATTGACTAGACGAGGTTTCTCACAGACTCACTGGAACTTGGCATCATCCACAAAGGAGTGGAAAGTGCATTTCATCCCATCACCCAGAGACATAATAAAGATGTTCCACAGGAATGGTGAAGGGCTGGACCCTGATGGATGTCACCTGGGAGTTGCTGCCAAGAAGAATTTGTGCCATGACTTTTGAGCCTCATCAGTCATTCATCTTCCCACCCACCACATCTTACACTTCTCCAGTCCAGCTCTCACCAGTCTGGCCATAAGGAGACACAGGAGACCATGTCAAAGGCCTTGCTGAAGTCTGGGCACACAACATCCTCTTCTTTTCCCTCCCACAGGGGTTCTGCAATCCCTGCCTTGTCCTTCCAATGCCTGGCAATGGCTGCAGGAGGACTTGCCCTATCCCCTTCCCTGCTGAGCCTGAGCAGTCTGGAACTCTACCTACTCTCCTTGCTGCCCTGTTTGCAGACTGGTTCCATGTCTGCCTTTGCCAAGGCTCCAGGAAACTCTGGGATGGCTCTGGCCTTTCCAAGGGTTTGGGAGAGGTCTCCCAGTGACACTGTCCAGCCTTCTCAATATCCCTGACTCCAAAAGCCTTTTCTATTACCCCACAGTTCCAGTTTAGTGCTCAGGACACAACACATATTCTCATGGTTCTTCAGGAGAAAATTAGAAGTGGTTTCATTATAGAGGTCAACTGGTGGAGCAGCCCAGTCTGGTCTGGCCCCACAGCAGTGCCCAGCCCAGGGTGCTGCAGAGCTCTGGGCACTCCCCCCACAGCCCCAGCCCCTCTGAAGGGCACAGCAGCTCCTGGGGCACAGAGAGCAGTCTCAGCATCCCCATCAACTCAGGGGCTGGACACTCAGCATGGCAGGAGGAAATGGAGGTCAGGGAAACTGCAGGAGCCCTGGTGTCACCTCCAGGAGATGCCCAGCACAGCCTGACTGTGCCCCTCAGTGCCAGCCCCTCTGCCCAGCCCAGCCCAGAGTCCTGGCCCAGGGACAGAGCAGCCTGTCCCCAGGGGGGCTGCAGAAAGTGATGTCTCTGTGTCATGGATTCCTCTCTGCAGGCCCAGAAATGCTGCCTTGCTCTTCTGCAGGGACATCCCTTTGCCCAGGTCAGTGTGTCCAGGCTGCCTTGACCAGTTGCAGATCCCAGCCTGGGATCCCTGTAGGGCCCTGAGCTGGAGGTGCTGCTCTGCACAAGGAGGGGCTGTGGCACCCTGGGCTGACCCTGCACTGGCCGTGCTGGTCAGGGTGAGGAGCAGACCCAGCAAGATGGGGATCACTCCTCTCCACCCTCTGCCATAGTCCTGGAAGGCTCAGTAGCCAAGAACAAGGCTGGACAGGACCATGGGCTGTTTCCAATGGCACAAAGGGCAGGGCAGGGCTC
>NW_020887816.1:0-3583 GCF_003945725.1 Corapipo altera
GGCACTGCCTGCTGGGCATGGGGATGGGCTGGCACTGCCCTCCTGGGGCTGTGCCACTGGGACTGGGGATGGGCTGGCACTGCCCTCCTGGGGCTGTGCCTCTGGGGCTGGGGCTGGGGATGGGCTGGGACTGCCCTGCTGGGCTGTGCCACCAGGGCTGGGGCTGGCACTGCCCTCCTGGGGCTGTGTAGCCCGGAATGGGGCTCTGGGGGGAACCAGAGTCCTGTGGGTCGCTGATTCTGAGAGCAGGCCCTGGCACAGGCTGCCCAGAGAAGCTGTGGCTGCCCCTGGATCCTTGGAAGTGTCCAAGGCCAGGTTGGATGGGGCTTGGAGCAACCTGGGTTCGTGGGATGTGTGGATAGGGGGTGACACTGGATGAGCTTTGAGGTCCCTCCCAGCCCAACCCAACCAATTCCATGATTCCATGAGCTTTACAGTCCATTCCAAACCAAACCATCCTGTGATTCCATGATTCCATTGTTCGAGATTCTGTCATTGCAGAAACCTCCAAAGTCTTTTTCCTTAGTGTTAGGTGAGTTATTCCCAAAGCAGCTGGGAATGCTTTGGGGTGGTTGTTCTGAGGGATGCCACATCCAGCAGTTGGCCTGGAACAGCTGGGTGGGGATGAGGATGAGCTTGTAGGGGGGGCTGGAGAAGGAGGGGGGGAAGGGAGTGTTTTGAGGTGACATTCCTGGTTTGCCTGGGCTGGGAAGGGGAGATGAGGGATGGTTTGCACCGAGGGCAGGATCGAGGTACAGCGACAGCGTTGTGGCATCTGGAGGGGTCAGGAATTACTGAGTGGGAACAGCAGGAAAGGAGGAACTGGGGGGAGAAGAATGTGTTGATCAGTGTGGTAATGCTGCCCAGAGAGACACTGTTTGTCCCTGCTCCATTCCATGTTTCCCAGAGTTATTTAGGTTTTAGTTCCATGGCAGGGTGGAAATCAGAATCCATCCTGTCTGCACTTGGGGAATTTGGGTCCTGCCTGTGGCTGGGATTAGGAGAGAGGAGGAAAGGCTTCCCCTTCCTGAAAAGCTTCTCAAAGCTCCTCTTGTTCTGTTCTGGGAAATCAAACCAGGATTTTCTTTCCCTCCAGTGGCTCAATGAAGCGAAGATTATCCAGAGACTCGTGGAGCTGATCCATTCCAGCCAGGACGAGGACGTGAGTGTGACCAGGGTCTTGGCTCTGGGGGTGGTGGGTCCTGCAGGGTCCGTCCAGGAGACTCCCAGGTCCCTTTGGAGATGTCCTGGTGACCTGGGGAGGAGCTGAGGGATGACCTCAGGGTGTCCTGTCCTCTTCTTGCTCAGCACCAAAGCCCTTTGTTGTGGTTTTAATCTGGTTTTAATCTGGTTTTTACTCCCAATTCCTTGGTTCATTTTGCTGCTGCATCAGTTCATCTCAAACCTGCAGACAGTGGGAACTTCACTGGCTTTCAGTAGGAACCTGCTGTTCATTGAAAATCTTTTCAAACTGACCAGGTTGTGCGATTCTTTTAGCCCATAAACAGGAATTCAGACCTAAAATCTGCCAGATGAGTTCTCTTAGCCCTGAAAAAGTGGCAGTGCCAGCCCTGATTCCCTCAGCTCATCCCAGCCAGAGTTACACCTCTGGGAGGAAAGCTGGGCAGTGCCTGGTGGATGTGTGTGCTGGAGCAGAGCTGTCAGCAGCTCCAGAGAGGCTTTAATTGATGGCCAGAACGAGAGGATTAATCCCTCAAAGTACCCCTGCAAAGCCTTTGAATCCACAGTAATTAAGTTGTAAAGGGTTTTATCAAAGCATTTCTTTTTCTTCAGGCGGGAAACCTGAGCAGGGAGCGGGAAAAGTGGAATGCCTGTGTTGGGAATGTGCAGGTTGATGGAGCTGAGGAGGGAGATTAAAAAGAACCTTCAGTTCAGCTCCTGACCTGCAGTTAATGGTTAAGTTCAGGCCAATCTCCTCTTCAGTTCTGTGGTCTGTTCATGTTCTAATCAAGGTTGTACCTAACAGATGAGTCTCCTTCAGTGTGGTGGGAAAAGCTGGGATTGAGCCGTGTTGTTGCACTCCCAGCTCGGTTCCGTTTCCCCTGACCCTGCTCCGTGTCCTTGTTCCAGAGGCAATCCAACGCTTCCCAGACCCTGTGTGACATCATCAGGCTGAGCAGGGACCAGAGCACACAGCTCCAGGACGCCCCAGAGCCGGATCCCCTTCTCACAGCACTGGAATCGTGAGTACCCGGCTGTTCCTCCGGGATCGCTCCGGGCACACGGGCTCTGTCCGGCCTTGGCACAGCTCCTGTGCCAGCCAGGGGTGTGCTCTGAACGACCCCTCGTGGGTGTGGGGCTTTGTGGCTCCCTCTGAAGGCAGGAGAGTGGGGTCAGGGAGCCCAGAATTCCTGGCTGGGTGCAATATGAGGCAATAGCCAAGGGATTTCAGGCTGGGAGAGTCGGGGTGTTCAGCCTGGAGAGCAGCAGGTTGTGAGAGACCTCACAGCACCTTCAGGGTCTGAAAGGGCTGCAGGGAAGTGGAAAGGGACTCCATCAGGAACTGGAATGCCAGGACAAGGGGGAATGGGTTCAAACTGAAAGAGGGGAAATTTAGGTTGGATATTGGGAAGGAATTCCTGGCTGGGAGGGTGAGGAGGTCCTGGCCCAGGTTGCCCAGAGAAGCTGTGGCTGCCCCCCTGGAAGTGTCCAAGGCCAGGTTGGACAGGGCTTGGAGCAACCTGGGCTGGTGGAAGGTGTCCCTGCCCATGGCAGGGTGGCACTGGGTGTCTCTGAGGTCCCTTCCCACCCAAAGCATTCCATAACTCCGTGATATCCCAGATAACATCCAGTGTGAGCCGTGCACCACAAGCGTTGATTTTCCTGCTTTGCTCCCTTCCCTTGGCGTTGTTTCTTTGCTCTTTGTAACATACATTTAAATTATTTATGTACCGTGTTTTCTGCTTCTTGTATTTGCTTCAAACCTAAAATTTTCCTGGAGATTCTCCATGAGGATGAAACCAAAACCAGGCTCTTCCAGGCCTGGAGGGGACATTGTGACAGGGAAGGGCTGAAAGGAGCCGTGCAGTGAACGGCAGAGCAGCTGCAGCTGGGGCTTCAGACTCCCCCTGGACGTGTTTGTGTCCACCCAGAGCTCCTCAGTCCCTGTGCCAGTGCTGGTGTTTCCTCCTGATTCAGAGCTCTCAGTTCCTACAGGACTGTGAGGGCATCCCTGGCACAGGAGCCAGTGTGGGTGGGTGGGAATGGGATGTGGATCCTGCTGCACACAAGCACTGGGAAGCCACCAGGACCTTTCTGGGCTTGATATGGAGCTCTGCCCCTGCCAGGACCTGCTGCTCTTCCTTAAATGCTTCGTTTCCTTTGCTGCACCTGCAGGAATGGGGCAGATCTTTGTGCCATGGACATAATCCTGTCCTGGCAAAATAGCACAGGGTTGGATTTTCATGGAGTCCCAGGATGGTTTGGGTGGGAAGGGACCTTAAAGATCATCTCCCTGCCATGGGCAGGGACACCTTCCACTAGCCCAGATTGCTCCAAGCCCCATCCAGCCTGGCCTTGGACACTTCCAGGGATCCAGGGGCAGCCACAGCTTCTCTGGGCA
>NW_020887817.1:0-3581 GCF_003945725.1 Corapipo altera
CCCCCCCCACACCCACGGGCCCCACGCCAGCGCGGGGGAGGATCCCGGGGGTGCCCAAAAGCTCCTCCAAAAGTCAGTTTATGGCTTTGCAGAGGGCTCTCAGGAGTCACCGAGGGGCTGAATGGAAAGAGAGAAAAATTAAATCTTTAGGGGGAAAAAAAAATATAACAATTGCATGTCTGTGTTCCCGAGGAGCCGTGGGTGTTTTTAGGCAGCTGCCTGCAGAGGCCATCGCCGTTTCCTGAGGCGGCATTAATGCAGCGGGAGGAGACTTGTTCTGCTGTTCACAGAAATT
The DNA here is from genome assembly GCF_003945725.1 of Corapipo altera. Taxonomy (NCBI): domain Eukaryota; kingdom Metazoa; phylum Chordata; class Aves; order Passeriformes; family Pipridae; genus Corapipo; species Corapipo altera. Next base: position 296 of record NW_020887817.1, read on the forward strand.
CGGATTTTAAGGTTTTTCTCCTTGGCTTGAAGCTTCTTCATTCTTCCTTCGCTCTCTTTCAGAGCAAAGGTTTTAATTTTTAAACTTAAGGGGAAAAAAGTAATAACAACAAGTGAGGAAAACTAGGCGGAAAAGGGAAAAGTTCTTCTGAAAGGATTACAATGTGCAAGCAAAATCAGTTCTCTCTCCAGGAGAGGAAAAAATATTAGAGCTGTAAATTGGCTCCAAAAATGCCCCCAAGGGCCTAGGGAGGATAATCAGGATGACAGCGTGGCTGAGCACTCAGCATCCGGGGCATGGCCCAGGTGTGCAGGGAAAATGCAGCTCATCAGGCAGGTGTTAAACAGAGAATTTGGCTCTGGTATAAAAAGATGCCTGACTGGTCTGTGCACACACCAAACCAACCCTTTGTGACTTGCACAGGCCGACTTGACTTCCAGGTTTGGAGACACTAGTTTTGATCTAAAAGCCCAGAAAATTGCTAGTGCTGCAGAACGGCTTGTTTGATGCAAGGAGAAAACAGGGATTGTGGCAGGAGCGAGGTCAGGCAGATCCCCTTCAGTGCAAAACTCCTGGAGCGAGCTGCAGCATTTCTGTGAAGGGCCTTCTGTGTTGGAGTTGCCTTCTTCCACTCCGGATGGAGTGCCAAATACATTATAGGGCTCGTTTGTTTAACACGTCTCTGGGAGCTGCGAGAGAGACAATTAATGCTGGCATTTGGAAAGACAAGTGATAGTGCTGCATTGGATTTGGGTTTCATGTCATTATTTTCTGGTTCCAGAGTCAGAAAAAGCTGCTCATTTATTTTTCATGCAGCTGTACTTTTTTTTCCTGACTTCTTGAGGAGGCAGAGCTGAGGAAAACGTGCTGTAGGAGGCCTGAAGCTTTTGATCTGATGTTCAGCTTCAACAAATTTCACTTGTGGAGTTTCTGCACTTTGGGGGAGGCTACAGGTTCTAGAAATGAATTAGTGCATCTGCTAAAGGAAGAGGAGTATTAGTCATATTTAAAACCAAGACTAAGTCAGATTCCTCCACATTGGCTGCAGCTGAATTTTGCAAGGTTTCTGATCTCCTCGCTCTGGCTGTGAAGGTGTTTCCTTTTCAAGCCTGTCACCTGCAAAGACTTCTCTGAGACAGTGATTTCTTCATGACAGAAAAGCAATGTAGAGAAACCTCTTTGCTCCCCCAAGATCATTGTTTTTTTGATTGCCCTCTTGTACTCTGCTGAGGTTCCATTACATCTGCAGGTCAAATGTAACCTGAATGCAGCACTGATCACATAGAGCAATATATATAGTACAGAGCTATATATAGTCACCCCTCAGAGGGGGTGATCCATTCTTCCAGTCTCGTGCTCTTGCTTATCTCGTGAGTAATGGGAAGTACAAATTAATGTCTCATTTCAGAGGGCAGCACTGCAATTCCAAATCTGCTCTGTTCAGAGGTGAATAAACCAGGCAGTATCAGAAATCAGCACATGGTGCCTTACAGGCAGCATCAGTGTCACTTTTCCAGCCTCCTCAGGGTTGCTCTGACTTTGCCATCAGATCCTGCCCAGCCAGAGATGCCCCTGGGCAGTGCCCCATGCTGCTGGGAGGGCTCTGCAGGGCAGAGCTGAGCCCCCAGGGCTGGGATGGGCTTTTGCAGCACTGTCAGGGCCCAACCCTGGGCACAGGGAAGCAGCTGCTGGCAGGGACAGCTCCAGGCAGCAGAGCCCTGGGCAGAGACTGAGGGGGATCTGCTGCTGAAATGCCCTGGGAGGGGGTTAGGGCAGTTCTGGACCTTCCCCTGCACTGCTGATTTCTTACCCAAAACAAGCCCCTGATCTCCTCCAGCAGCCAGCAGAGCCTTTCCCTCCATGGCCAGGGGCTCAGTGCCATGAGTTCCCTTCCTGGCAGTGGAGCCCTGAGGGAAAACTGCCTTTGCCCATCTCTGTCCCTGTAGGGCCTCCAGAGGAGTGGGGGGGAATATCTCCACTTTCCCCTCCTCTTCATGCTGCCTTTGTTCCCAGCTCAGGTGGGAGCTCTGGACAAAGAGTCTGCAGGACTCTCCATTCAGGATGTAACATCTTTAGGACATGCAGTTCTCTCTCTGGATGATCCTGCTGTGCTTCAGGCTGCCTTCCTGAAGGGCACAGCTCTCCCATTCCAGCGCTGTGTTCCCCACAGCCCCTCAGCACTGAGGCCATGGCAGTGGGGCTGGAAGGTGTGTGCAGGCAGCTGGAATGAGCCCTCTGTGCCCCTGGCTGGGAGGGCAGAGCTGAGATCTGCCTTGGTGGGATGAGACAGGATGAGGAGTTTGGAGATCTGGAGTCACCAGCTCCCAGCAGTGTCCAGTTTGTCCTCAGGGGAACACTGGGGTGCCTTTGCCCTCCAGCTCAAGGAGATGACAGCCTTGGGCAGCTGAGAGCAGGGCTGATGGACAGACTGTCTGCCCCACACTGCAGGAAGGGATGATCTCTGTGTCTCACAGGACCCACAAAGTGTCTTGTAGACAGAAGTATAAATGCCAAGGATTTCTGCCTTAGAATTTCCACTCCCTCTGGTGGGGCAAGCGGAAGCAAAAAACCACAAAAGTATTCCCACATCTCTGCTCTGCAATGGAGTGAATTGTGAGTGACAATGATGAGAAGCTGTTTATTACCATGGGGGGATTTCATAAAACATCACACCTAGTTCCTATTTATCCGTTCTTGTAGGGCAGAACTGAGTCCTCCAGAACATCAGCAGAGCCCCCTGATCATTGGAGCTTTCTGAGCCAGAACTCAACAGAGCTCCAAAAATGGACCAGTCACAGATTCTTTGTGGGAGAGAAAAGTTGATTTGAGGGGTTTATATGAGGACTGGAATAGATTTTTTTCTGAGACATCCACCATAACTTGTTACTGCCTTTTTCTTCTCAGACAAGTACTAATATGCAAGGGAAGCTCTTGTCCAACAGCAGCTCCATGCCCCAGTTCCTCCTCCTGGCATTGGCAGACAGGCGGGAGCTGCAGCTCCTGCCCTTCTGGCTCTTCCTGGCCATCTCCCTGGCTGCCCTCCTGGCCAACAGCCTCATCCTCAGCACCGTAGCTGCGACCACCACCTGCACACCCCCATGGGCTTCTTCCTGCTCAACCTCTCCCTCACAGACCTGGGCTGCACCTGCACCACTGTCCCCAAAGCCATGCACAATTCCCTCTGGGGCACCACAACCATCTCCTACACAGGATGTGCTGCACAGCTCTTTTTCTTTCTATTCTTCATGTCAGCAGAGTTTTCCCTCCTCACCATCATGTGCTACGA
>NW_020887818.1:0-3577 GCF_003945725.1 Corapipo altera
ATATATGTACTCACACACGCCGCAGTCGGAGCAGCAGTCCATCAGCCCAGTCTGCCACCTGCCTGGCTGTTGGGCACTTGTAAACTGGGGCTGGATCACAACCACATTTTGAGAGTCCATTGCCAGCACAGCGTTAGGTCCCTCCGGGCAGCTTGTGGTCTGGAAAGAAAAGCCATGAGAGGAAGATGCTGCAGGTGTTTCTGAAGTGGGTGTCTTGCTCAGGCTGCTGCATTCAAAGAGAGGGCAACACAGGTCTCAGGGGGATTTCCACTGCCAGGGTACTGCCACCCCCACCACCAAGTGGGGGGCACAGCACTGCCAGGAGCTGCCGCCACCCTCTAAAGCAAAGCCCTCCCCAAAACCAGCCTCCCACCAAAGGCAGCAGCACCTCATCCCCTGCCTGTGCAAGTAAATTGCTTCTGTGAAGGAAGAAGTACTTTTGCTTCAGAACTGCAGTGCTTCAACCTTCAATCCTGTCTTCTCATCTCCAGTTCATCTTCCATTATTATCTGCTTAAAATGTTTTGGGTTGGGTATGTTGTTGTTGTTATGATCACAGTCTCCCAAAGCTTAGTTCTAGCTTCCCCAGGCTCTCAGGAGTTGTTCCATGATCATCTCAGTCTATTTGCCTCCCCCTCTCCCTTCTTTCTTCACCTGCTTTCTTAGTGGGCTTCAAGGCAGTGGGTTTTCCTTGTTTCTTTCCATCGTTCTTAGCCCAGTCACCAGTTCCTATCCCTCCTCCACTTGTCTGATTGTGCCAATGCATCATCCTCCTCTTCCTCAGTCCTCTAGGGTCCCCATAGCCCCTATAGAGGATACTCCCACAGGAAGTCCCATGCAGACACATCCCCTGCCCTGTGCCCAAGCTCAGCACCACTCTGTTAAGCAGCAAGGGGCTGAGGTGCAAAGGCTCCCATGTCTTACAGCTACGAGAGCTTTCTCCCACTCCCAGCACACACCGTACATCCTCAGCAAAGAAACTATCAGCAAGAAAACAGCCTGAGCTTTGGATCCTGTAACTGCGAGCTGCTGCTTCTTGCCTGGGAAGAGTCCCAAGGCAGCACCTCAGAGAGGTCCTGTCCAGCAGCCACATCCTCGCACAGCGCTCAGGCATTTCTGCGACAGTCACTGTGGATGTCTAACAAAGCATCTCCGGGCAGTTCAGGTCCTGCTTGCACCTGTTCGCCTTTGGCACGTTTGTCCTGCTTGCACAGGCAGCACTCCCTGTCTGGGTGACGGGTGGGGGTGCCCACCAAGCAGCACTCCCTGTCCTACCCCTGTGTGACAGGGGAGCGCCTGAGTTTCAGGATGCTGAGAGGAGTAAGAGAAAAACAGCAAAAGCATTTAAGTTTTGAAGAAAAGGATGATGGCATTAAATTCTGTCAAATTCTGTAAATTCTGTTAAAATGCTATAAGGAGAAATGGGATTGTTTTCATATCAGAGTTGCACATTTACACAGAAATTCAATATTAAACACCAGAAATATGGTGGAACAAATATTTTACTATGCCCAGCACTCAGATGATGCCACTGAATACATGGTACCCACATCAGAGAGACATATGGTGTGGCATTGCATTTTTACTGACTATTGCCAGTAGGTGGCTGTCAGGGTTGACAGTGGGTCTGTTAGCTCTCTGGGAGAAGATATTGACCTGGGAAATTTACGGATGTATCCTTGAGATAGGAGAGGTATGTACGCAGCCCTAACAAAAATAAGACAGCTGTGGAGTGCTTAGATTTGGTCCTGTGAGAACTTCAATTTTAGCCTTGAGCTTTGCCAAAAATATCACTAACAAATAATAGCCAATTAAAATACAGTTACTTGCTAACCCTCTAAAACTGCTGCTTGCTACTAATATGGGATATAAAAAGACTCATGAGAAATAATAAAGAGACTGGTACTTTGCTCGGTACTAGACTGTTCGTGTTTTTCTTTACTTTCAACCACCACAACAATAACAGGTGGCAAAGGGGTTGATGGCTCTGCCAGCAGCTCCTATGGTTCCCCACCCTTTTACAGACTGTCCCAGACACATCCCTGCTGTCAGACACAGCCTGTTGCTGGAGGGTGCACACTTGTTCCTGGCAGTTAAAGGAAGAGGAAAAAAATTATTGAATTATGCTGTAAGAGGGAAGAAAGCTGGAAAAAAGTCTCCAAGTGGTTTGCCTCTGACTTTTTGCGGCCTTCTGCAGGCAGTGGAAGTGTGGCTGGGCTGTTCCTATCTGAGATACTGGCACCTGCTCCCATTTGGTGATGAGTGGCCTGGAAAGGGCAAAGCGACAGCTGGTGGGAGTGTCTCAGTCACTGTCACACTGGGGGTTAAAGATCAGGCTGTTTCCTGCTACTGAACAAGGCTATTGAGCTGTAAAAATGCTGTTGTGCCCTCTCTGGGGCAAGTCACCCCACTGCTTGCAAGGAGTGACCTTTGGAGCAAGCTCAGGCAACCCCAGCAACCGTGGGTGCAGCAGGGGCCACTGCACCCACCATCCCTCACCAGACACCTCCTGCCCTGCCCTGGCCAGCCAGCCCTGCTTGTTCATGCACGAGATCCCAGGTAATTCCCACCACTTCTGCAGCCAGTGTAACACCTCCTGGCATGCCAAAAAAGCATCCCCTTCGAGGAGTCTTGACACATGACAATTTAAGAATCACGAACCAGGAGGGACAGGGGAGGAGACAAACCACAGACAGTGTGCAGTGGGGACACCAGGGAGGGACAGCACAGGGCTCCCACGAAGGGACAAGGATGCCCAGCAGCAGGCATGACCACAGGGAGAAATGTGCACAGGAGCAGCAGCAGCTTACGTTTTAGGGGCAGGACCCCATCAGCCTCCCCTGCTGCTCCTGCACTACCAGATAACATGATCAATAGTAGCACCTCATAAAAACGCAGCCAAGTGGTGCTCACACACACACTGTGCCCTTTGCAGGCAGGGCTGACTGTGAGCTTCCCCTTCCCCTCCTCGAGTACGAGCACACCACATCCCTGCACAGATGGAAGCTGCAGTGAGGAGCAGGCAGCAGCCTGGAGAAGCCTCTGGCACACAGTCACCTCCCAAGAGGTGGCCCAGGCCCAGCACACCCAACATAACCCCCGGTGCCCCCAGTTCTACAGCTCCATGGCATCGCCAGCTGTGTTGAAACAACAGACAGGAACAAAAGGATTCTGAGGAGCATGCAGCCACATTTCACCCATAACCAAGGTCACAAAGCAGCATTTATAGGCCCATTTATATAGGCACAAATGAACAATACAGTGCAAAAAGTTGCTGTCCTCTACCCCTGCTGCCCACTTCTGTCGAGATGCCTGTCAGCAGCATCCAGCATGCCACGGTTTAGCTCTGAAGTAGTTTTCTATGTAGGTAGAAAACCTCACCTTTGTGTCCACCCCTTCCCCAGCACCACCGTTTCAGCCACAAGCAATTTCCGTACTTCTGTACCACAACTGAAGCAAAGCCATATCATACATACTTTCCAAGCGGTCCTTCTCCCAGAAGCACGTATGTCCTTTTCCTGGTTGTCATCCCTTATATACTCTCTGGCAAACGACCTCTGCTCTCTGACTCACAGATC
>NW_020887819.1:0-3577 GCF_003945725.1 Corapipo altera
ATATATGTACTCACACACGCCGCAGTCGGAGCAGCAGTCCATCAGCCCAGTCTGCCACCTGCCTGGCTGTTGGGCACTTGTAAACTGGGGCTGGATCACAACCACATTTTGAGAGTCCATTGCCAGCACAGCGTTAGGTCCCTCCGGGCAGCTTGTGGTCTGGAAAGAAAAGCCATGAGAGGAAGATGCTGCAGGTGTTTCTGAAGTGGGTGTCTTGCTCAGGCTGCTGCATTCAAAGAGAGGGCAACACAGGTCTCAGGGGGATTTCCACTGCCAGGGTACTGCCACCCCCACCACCAAGTGGGGGGCACAGCACTGCCAGGAGCTGCCGCCACCCTCTAAAGCAAAGCCCTCCCCAAAACCAGCCTCCCACCAAAGGCAGCAGCACCTCATCCCCTGCCTGTGCAAGTAAATTGCTTCTGTGAAGGAAGAAGTACTTTTGCTTCAGAACTGCAGTGCTTCAACCTTCAATCCTGTCTTCTCATCTCCAGTTCATCTTCCATTATTATCTGCTTAAAATGTTTTGGGTTGGGTATGTTGTTGTTGTTATGATCACAGTCTCCCAAAGCTTAGTTCTAGCTTCCCCAGGCTCTCAGGAGTTGTTCCATGATCATCTCAGTCTATTTGCCTCCCCCTCTCCCTTCTTTCTTCACCTGCTTTCTTAGTGGGCTTCAAGGCAGTGGGTTTTCCTTGTTTCTTTCCATCGTTCTTAGCCCAGTCACCAGTTCCTATCCCTCCTCCACTTGTCTGATTGTGCCAATGCATCATCCTCCTCTTCCTCAGTCCTCTAGGGTCCCCATAGCCCCTATAGAGGATACTCCCACAGGAAGTCCCATGCAGACACATCCCCTGCCCTGTGCCCAAGCTCAGCACCACTCTGTTAAGCAGCAAGGGGCTGAGGTGCAAAGGCTCCCATGTCTTACAGCTACGAGAGCTTTCTCCCACTCCCAGCACACACCGTACATCCTCAGCAAAGAAACTATCAGCAAGAAAACAGCCTGAGCTTTGGATCCTGTAACTGCGAGCTGCTGCTTCTTGCCTGGGAAGAGTCCCAAGGCAGCACCTCAGAGAGGTCCTGTCCAGCAGCCACATCCTCGCACAGCGCTCAGGCATTTCTGCGACAGTCACTGTGGATGTCTAACAAAGCATCTCCGGGCAGTTCAGGTCCTGCTTGCACCTGTTCGCCTTTGGCACGTTTGTCCTGCTTGCACAGGCAGCACTCCCTGTCTGGGTGACGGGTGGGGGTGCCCACCAAGCAGCACTCCCTGTCCTACCCCTGTGTGACAGGGGAGCGCCTGAGTTTCAGGATGCTGAGAGGAGTAAGAGAAAAACAGCAAAAGCATTTAAGTTTTGAAGAAAAGGATGATGGCATTAAATTCTGTCAAATTCTGTAAATTCTGTTAAAATGCTATAAGGAGAAATGGGATTGTTTTCATATCAGAGTTGCACATTTACACAGAAATTCAATATTAAACACCAGAAATATGGTGGAACAAATATTTTACTATGCCCAGCACTCAGATGATGCCACTGAATACATGGTACCCACATCAGAGAGACATATGGTGTGGCATTGCATTTTTACTGACTATTGCCAGTAGGTGGCTGTCAGGGTTGACAGTGGGTCTGTTAGCTCTCTGGGAGAAGATATTGACCTGGGAAATTTACGGATGTATCCTTGAGATAGGAGAGGTATGTACGCAGCCCTAACAAAAATAAGACAGCTGTGGAGTGCTTAGATTTGGTCCTGTGAGAACTTCAATTTTAGCCTTGAGCTTTGCCAAAAATATCACTAACAAATAATAGCCAATTAAAATACAGTTACTTGCTAACCCTCTAAAACTGCTGCTTGCTACTAATATGGGATATAAAAAGACTCATGAGAAATAATAAAGAGACTGGTACTTTGCTCGGTACTAGACTGTTCGTGTTTTTCTTTACTTTCAACCACCACAACAATAACAGGTGGTAAAGGGGTTGATGGCTCTGCCAGCAGCTCCTATGGTTCCCCACCCTTTTACAGACTGTCCCAGACACATCCCTGCTGTCAGACACAGCCTGTTGCTGGAGGGTGAGCACTTGTTCCTGGTAGTTAAAGGAAGAGGAAAAAAATTATTGAATTATGCTGTAAGAGGGAAGAAAGCTGGAAAAAAGTCTCCAAGTGGTTTGCCTCTGACTTTTTGCGGCCTTCTGCAGGCAGTGGAAGTGTGGCTGGGCTGTTCCTATCTGAGATACTGGCACCTGCTCCCATTTGGTGATGAGTGGCCTGGAAAGGGCAAAGCGACAGCTGGTGGGAGTGTCTCAGTCACTGTCACACTGGGGGTTAAAGATCAGGCTGTTTCCTGCTACTGAACAAGGCTATTGAGCTGTAAAAATGCTGTTGTGCCCTCTCTGGGGCAAGTCACCCCACTGCTTGCAAGGAGTGACCTTTGGAGCAAGCTCAGGCAACCCCAGCAACCGTGGGTGCAGCAGGGGCCACTGCACCCACCATCCCTCACCAGACACCTCCTGCCCTGCCCTGGCCAGCCAGCCCTGCTTGTTCATGCACGAGATCCCAGGTAATTCCCACCACTTCTGCAGCCAGTGTAACACCTCCTGGCATGCCAAAAAAGCATCCCCTTCGAGGAGTCTTGACACATGACAATTTAAGAATCACGAACCAGGAGGGACAGGGGAGGAGACAAACCACAGACAGTGTGCAGTGGGGACACCAGGGAGGGACAGCACAGGGCTCCCACGAAGGGACAAGGATGCCCAGCAGCAGGCATGACCACAGGGAGAAATGTGCACAGGAGCAGCAGCAGCTTACGTTTTAGGGGCAGGACCCCATCAGCCTCCCCTGCTGCTCCTGCACTACCAGATAACATGATCAATAGTAGCACCTCATAAAAACGCAGCCAAGTGGTGCTCACACACACACTGTGCCCTTTGCAGGCAGGGCTGACTGTGAGCTTCCCCTTCCCCTCCTCGAGTACGAGCACACCACATCCCTGCACAGATGGAAGCTGCAGTGAGGAGCAGGCAGCAGCCTGGAGAAGCCTCTGGCACACAGTCACCTCCCAAGAGGTGGCCCAGGCCCAGCACACCCAACATAACCCCCGGTGCCCCCAGTTCTACAGCTCCATGGCATCGCCAGCTGTGTTGAAACAACAGACAGGAACAAAAGGATTCTGAGGAGCATGCAGCCACATTTCACCCATAACCAAGGTCACAAAGCAGCATTTATAGGCCCATTTATATAGGCACAAATGAACAATACAGTGCAAAAAGTTGCTGTCCTCTACCCCTGCTGCCCACTTCTGTCGAGATGCCTGTCAGCAGCATCCAGCATGCCACGGTTTAGCTCTGAAGTAGTTTTCTATGTAGGTAGAAAACCTCACCTTTGTGTCCACCCCTTCCCCAGCACCACCGTTTCAGCCACAAGCAATTTCCGTACTTCTGTACCACAACTGAAGCAAAGCCATATCATACATACTTTCCAAGCGGTCCTTCTCCCAGAAGCACGTATGTCCTTTTCCTGGTTGTCATCCCTTATATACTCTCTGGCAAACGACCTCTGCTCTCTGACTCACAGATC
>NW_020887820.1:0-3576 GCF_003945725.1 Corapipo altera
GGCACTGCTGCTGTGACATTGTGGCTGTGACTGGCACCGCTCACACAGGGGGACAACGATGCCAGGGAGACCCCCTGGACCCAGCACCGAAAGGGAAACTACAGCATTGCCAGGCAACAGTGCTCCCAGCCCATGGAATCACATCCATCCAATCCCACTGAGGGCACCAACAGCCGCCCGCACAATGAGCCCGACAGACCCCGGCCCTGCCATAGAGTCCCCCCGGGCACAAAGGGAGACTGACCCCTGGGCAAGGGCCATTTGCTTCCCAGGTCACCTTGTCCTGGGGTCCTGTTTTGGAGCTGCTTTTCCATCTCCATCCAAATCCTACCAAGTCACCCGACCCAGGCACCTTTTCCAGGGAACTGCCCGGACCAACAGCATCGCCCAGAGGGACCACAAGGGGTGTGAGGACGGCCAGGATCCACAGTTTCTGTAAGATATCAATATCAAGTTAATACATGGCAATATCCTTCCCTCCACTAACATTTATTCACAGGAACACATTCCCATTTTCCTTGTCTGCATTTAATCACTAATTTAGTGATGGTGTCAGTTGGGAGCCAAGCAGCCAAACCACCACTGCCAACTGACCCCAAATCCCTACAAACCTGACACTGCCCTAGTTCTTCCTGTTCAATTCCCACAGGTACAGTGTCTCACTCAGCACATGCACTACTTTTGCCTCTCCCCATTGTGACTTCAAACTCCCTCTGGTACGGGTTATAAGCTCCTGCTTTCCAGAAGTGCTTCCCACTGACAGATCTGGCTGACCCAGCAGTGAGCCATGCATGCTCCCTCTCTTCTCCCAGCACTTGCTCTGGGGCTTTTCCCCATTTCCCCAGTGATTTGTGCTCACTGTCCAGGGATCTACACTTGTTGCTTCAACCACAGGGCCGTTGGCAACTCCCTCACGAGACCTCGCTCCTGCCCAGGCCCTGCTCTGGCTCTGGCTTGGATTCACCATCTCCATGCCATGATGCTGCCTTCCTGAGCATGGCCTGGCCTGTGCATCCTGGAGGAGCTTTTTACCCACGGCCTTATGGGGATTTCAGGCCCTCGGATCATTTTTCAAGTTTCCACTAAAGCCCAAGAACAGACTCAGAGCCGCTTCTCCAACAGGGTCGATCTTGGGCTGGCTTCCAGTAACTTCCTATTCCCAAATCCTAAGGGCACTTCCTTCCTGCCTGTAACAGTTCATTAGGATACATGCCCGGAATAATGACAAGTGCCACAAACATTCAAACACACAAAGTACCTTTATTGCAGTGAGAGTAATAATAATAATAATAAACTTAGCAAAGAGAATCAAAAGTTAAAAAAGGATACAAATGAACTGCTTTATCGTGTGGCATTAAAACAAATACTAAGAACAGCATTCAGTACAGTATAATATTAACTAGTAAAAAGGCAGTTAAAGGGATACCAAAAAGGATCTTAACACAACATTATGGATAACTATTAACACGATACTAGGTTAGTAAAAGGGGAAATTAAAGGGAAAATACTATGAACACTAAATAAAGGGTATTAAGGGACACTAAAGGATATTTAAAGTCTGCTTTCTTGATTGCTTCCTATCCCTAAGCTGTGCCTACCCACACAGACAGGCCAGGTCTGGCAGGATCTGCAGCAGCTGGGCGGTGCCCATCCCTTAGCGGGCGTCCCCGCAGAGCAACACAGGCTCGGGGCAGGATGAGGATCGCTCAGCTCAGCACTCCTGACACCCCATTTTAGCAGCTCCACATTACACCACGTAGGGCCAGGACGCAGTGGAAGGGGAGGCCTGAATGGCAGCCAAACACCACCTGCTTATTGCCTCATGGCAACAGTCTGTGCCTGCCCTGCTTGTAGGGCAAGGGGCCAGCGACCCCTGCCCACATCATCTTCCTCTCACCATCATCTTCCTCACCCCTATGTATGACCTCTACCATTGTGGTTCAAGGGTAGATGTTTCTATCTTGCAACATGGAGCAAAACCAAGGAAGAGCTCAGCTCTGATAACAGGGGATATCAGGCTGACTTGCTGTAAAGCACAATGGACCTTACAATTACCTTGTACCATGAAGTTACACTGTACCCTACTCTAGCCCGTTTCACATCCTAATATGATTCCTTTCTCACGCCTCTATGCTCCATTGATCATCTAATTCAAAAGTACCCCCCTTACACTACCCTACTTCTGCCAGAGGCTCCAATTGGCATCATTATCACTGGCATGAACTTTTAGTTCCCCCGCTCCAGCTCGTAGTGGCCACAGGTCTGGAGCCTATTAAATTGCTCCCTGAGCTGTTTCCAACCCTCCCTGCTGCTCATTTCCCACTCAAACTCACACTTCTGCCCTGGGACTTTATGGCCCAGGCCAAGGATTGGTCCCAAAGGAGGACCTTGCTGTCACCAAAAGCCAAACAAACTAATCAACTGCTGGGCTTCCACCTCGCTCTGGGGGTGACAAAGCATGAAGTCTCCTGCCTAGTCCTGGGTAACACTTCCTGGGGACCACAATGCCACTGAGTTCCTAAAAATATCACAGGTTGGGCAGGTGCTTGAATTTTGTCTAGATTAACTCCCCCCCTTCCTTTCCACATGCTGCACTACTCATTCTAATGGTGCTTGTACTCCCTGAACCATTCCCTCACCCATCCAACCATCCCTTGTCCCCTCTCTGGCAAGGACAGTGGGTCCAGGTGTTCTGCCAGGCTCCCAGGGCACAGGGTGGGAAACGTGCCCTGCCTGCCCTGCCCAGGGAAAGGGAACTGCCCCCAGTGTTCCCAGCACAAGGCACCCTTGGAAACATCCACTGCAATGGGACACTCAGGGACAGCAACAAGCACTGCACAAGGCTGCTCTGGCACAGGACCAATTTTAAGCTCAGCTTTTCTCTGACCACTTCACTTTGTTTCCCACCTCATCCTGCAGTCAAAACTTGCTGTCCTTGCAACTTTTTCAGGTGACCATAAATTACAGAGGCCTCTGCTCCAGCACCCACAAGGGCCTGAACCATCTGACAGGATCCATTTTTCCAGGGAATTCAAAGCTCCACCTGAGGACCACAGTCTTTTCTCAACCATCCCCGTGCTGGAGCTTGGCCTCCATCTCACTCTGCTTTCAGTTCTTTCCCTGGTTGTACATTTGCAGCCTTGGCCCCGGGCAGAGCTCGGCCTCCTGATCCCATCCCTCCTGCCCCCGGAACCGCTGACTCAGCAATGGGGGGCCCTCCATTGCCAAGTGCACGGTCCCGTCGGGGCTCACGGGGGGGAGCAGGAGGTCGAAGGCTCCAGCCCTCCTGCTACAACCTTCCACCACTACAGCCAACAGAGGAGCCTCTCCAGCCCTGCCTCCCAAGGCATCCTGAACAAACCCAGCCCAACTCCACAGGACAAACTGCTCCCTGTCAGCACAGTCCAGTCTATTCCCAGAGGCTCCCACATCATGCACAACAACCACCCAGGAGATAAGAGACTCCAGTCCATCTCTTCCTAGCAGAGGTTTGGGTGAGTTTGGCCAATAGACCAACTGAGGAATTCCCCAATGTTTTCCCAGTTTAACCCCTGTCACACCAATCACCTTAACACT
>NW_020887821.1:0-3575 GCF_003945725.1 Corapipo altera
AAGGGCTGTCTTCACCAAGACCCTGCACAAACCTCTGGGACTCTTTGCATCCTGTCCTGGTGCCTTTCCAGTGAATTCCAGGGTTATCAAAGCCAGCTTCAATGGGTTCTTTGTCTCACTCTACAATGTCACCCAAACCACTCTCTCCTCTGACCCTCACCCACAGAAATTCACCCAATTTCTTCATCCCCCAGAGCAGCTCCACATGTCCAAGAAGCTCCTTCCTGCTGAGGACACCTCTCTCCTGCTCTTTCTATCATGGGTCTCCTTGGCCTTCTTTCCCAGCCCATCACAACTCTGCAACCTGGGAACTGTCTCAGCAGGCCTGGGCTGTTATTGCCTCCCAGGGGAAGGAAGAGAGACTTGGGGCTGCAGCTCCTCCTGCCTGTGCCCCACACGCAGGGCACTGGGGCCTGTCTGGCTGCAGCCCCTCAGCGGGGGCACCGGGGTAAGAACAGACTTGCAGTGGGCAAAGCTGCTCTGAAAGCCCCGAGAGCTGGGCTGTGCAGAGGCTTTGCTGACAATGGCCTTGGGGGTGGACGTGCTGGGACTCAGGCCCAGGGGAACAATCACAGGGCTGATCCCTGAGGAGATCAGCACATGCTGCTGAAATGCTGGGGGAGAGCAGAGCCAGCAGAGGGAGGAAACAAGTGTGGACAGCCTGGGCTGATGGGATTTGGACTCGTACCTGGCCCGGCCTTGGCCGGGCAGAGAAGGCACAGCCTTTGTGTCCCTGCAGGGCTGGGATTCACTCCCTGCCCCAAAGGCCCCCAATGGGTCTGAGAAGCCCTGGGTGGTGCCTGTCCCACAACTGCTGGGAATGGGGATGGGATTCCTGCACAGGCCCTGTGCTGTCCAGGGCAGCTGCTGCACTTGTGCTGCAGAGCCCTGGCACCTCCCCTGGCACTACAGGCCCCTCTTTGGCTGTTCAATCCAGGCTCAGCTGCCCTCAATTAGGTTCAGCATTGAAGGGATGTCCATCAGACAACTGCCATTGTACTCTGAGGACATGTAGAAAATACCCTGATAAAGAACAGGAGGGAGACCTCTCTCCCTGTGCCACCTGACTCCATTTGGTCACCTGAGCACCTCACTGGGCTGCCCTGGACAGAAGGAACAGTCACAGGTTCCTCTGTCCTACATGTGGGCCCCTTCTGCCACTGAAGTTGGCCAAAGCAATGTCCCAGCAGCCTCCAAGGAGATCCCACAGCTGCTGCCCTGTCCCTAGGAACTGCTCCATTGGAGCCTGCAGTTCCCAGCAGGAATCTCAGTCTCCTCTGGCCCCTCAGAAAGAACCAGGGCTTTGTGTCCCAGCAGGTCACTCCTGGCTTTGGTCTTCCTTCATTGCCATGGGAGCAGGGAAAAGGAGTCACCTGCAGGTGCCTGTTTTGGGCCCACTGAAGTGGGGCAGGAGGAATCCCAGCCCCTGGGGCTTGTGGAGGGAGCTGAGTGTCCTTCTGGCCCCAGGTCTGCAGAGCCACAAGGAGACACCTCTGTTGACTCAGCTGAGTCCCTTCCCTCAGTGCAGGTGAAGGAGATCCCTCCTGGGCACTGTCTGGGTTTCCTGTCTAAGGATGGGACATGAAAAGGGGCCTCTTGAACTTAACTCTCTGTCTGTTTGGAGAAATGACAGTGCTGAAAGAAGTGTCTGTGCCCAGGTGAGAGAAAGAACATTATTATTTCCTTCAGCTGTGTGCCAGTAGGTTCCCCTGGAGCCCCAGGGACAGCTGGAGAGAGCCCAGAGGGGCAGAGCAAGGGCTGCCTGGGGCTGTTGCTGTGCTGCTGAGCTGGGCCGGGCTCCTGGCACACAGGGAGCTCCTGGCAAGCAAGAAGAGCTTCAAAGAGACAGCTCTGCTGGTGAGCAGCTCCTCTGCACAGCCCAGCAGGGCTGAGGGCACTGCCTGCAGCACCCAGGGCACAGGAGAGAAGGCAGAGAGATGAGAGGCAGCCTGGGCTGGGAGGTGTCTGAGCTCTCACCACAGGGGAAACCTTCCCAGGATTTGAAGGAAGAATTCTCTGGCTGTAGGAAAGTTCAACTTCCCTTCCTGGGGGGATCTCCTAAAGCTGGCACATCCCACAGCTTCCAGGATCTTTCAGCAGGACTCTCCCAGTTGCTGCAGGGCAGGGGAAGTGGCCACATGGCAGAGCAGGGCAGGAGCTGCAGGCAGCAAGGGCAGAGAGGAGAAGGGAGCAGGAGGTTCAAGGGATCCTGGGCTGGGAGGACAGGGCAGAGCTGCTCAGGGCAGGAACCTTGCCAGCCCTTTGCCATGCTCAGGCTGTGGCTGCAGAGCAGTGCAGGGGAGTTGCTGCAAGTGCCTCTGCCAGCTGCCAAATGGCAGCAGTGGCAGGAGCTGTCAGGAGGGCTCTGCTGGATTTGCTGGGGTGCAGCAGGAGAAGCTGCTGCAGAGCAGGACTTGCTGCTGCCCCATCAGAGGCCCAGGGCCAGAAGGTTCCCTGTGGCAGGGCTGGCTGTGGGGTGGGAAGGTGGGGGTGCAGCCAGGGGTGCCCAGGGCTGTGGGGCAGAGCAGGGTCCTGCCCCCAGGGTTCTGTGTGCTGGGGCAGGGACTCTGCTGCCTGCCAGGCTCAGCTCTCAGCCCGGCCAAGGAGCTGCCACGGGTCTGGGGGAGAAGGGCTGTGGGGAAGGAACAACTCCTGGGAGGGCAGAGCAGGGCAGAGTCCTTCTGATCTTCACAGTGTGCTGCAGGGATGAGGGCTGGTCACAGCTCCAGATCAAAGCAGGAAATTTCCCAGAAGGTATTTGCAAGAGGCACAGACAGACCTTAAAGTACCTTAAAGAGAATGAAGCAGTTCTTTCAGTGTTATACTCTGGGCTGTCTCGGTTCTGATTGAGACAGGGAAATTAATCTCAGAGCACAGGAGGAGACACTGAAACTTGAACTCTGTTAGCTTAGAAGGGATTGAACCTGAGAGTATCAGACATCAAAACTTTCTTATAGACACTAACAGTGTCACTTTTCCAGCCTCCCCAAAATTGCTCTGATATTGCCATCAGAGGCTACCCAGGCAGAGATGCCCCTGGGTAGTGCCCTGTGCTGCTGGGAGGGCTCTGCAGGGCAGAGCTGAGCCCCCAGGGCTGGGATGGGCTCTGGCAGCACTGGCAGGGCCCAGCCCTGGGCCCGGGGAAGCAGTTGCTGGCAGGGACAGCTCCAGGCAGCAGAGCCCTGGGCAGGGAGTGGGGAACAAGTGCCCCCAAGGCCCTGGGGCAGCTCCGGGGGCCCTTCCCTGCAGCTCTGCTGGGCACTGTGTGCTGGGTCATAGAAATGAGGATTCCTGCAGTGGAAAAGAACCTTCCCCAAGTTTGATGGTAAAAATAGAAAACAGAGGCAAAGTTATTCTAAGCTCAGACTAAGCTTCTGCTCTGCAGCCCCAGCTCTTGAGTCATGGGTGTAGAGATGGAACTTTTGTATTCAAGGTCTGTTACATCTGACATTCCTTGTGTGTGTGACAGCTCTACCAAAAAAAAAATCCATGTCCCTCTGCATTAGAGCAAAACTGACTCCTTGGCAGTGCATTTGGTGACATTTGACACATCAATTTCTTTTAAAAATGGAGTT
>NW_020887822.1:0-3573 GCF_003945725.1 Corapipo altera
ATCCAATAGCATTCTACTCATTCCTGTTTGATACTCTCCTTGTATTTGTTCATACTTTTTCCTAAAGAGATGACAATCCTTTCTTCATAGTTCTGTTTCTGAACATAACAGTAACTGAAAATATTAAATTACTATGAAAACCAACCTGCAGTTGATGCAAGTTAAAAACAAAACAAAAAAAAGACTGTGACTCTGATTTAAAAAAATAGTAGGACTTCAATATAAGCCAGAGATTTTTTCCAACATTACATTGTCACCTTCAGTGGGTTATGAAGGTGAGCATCCTTCACAGAGTGGTATAGATGATGTTTATTGTGCAGAACTACCTGGGTGATCTTGGATCACTCCTGTTAATAACACAAGATAAAGTGGAATAGGCTCGATCTGGCTGAGGCTTTGTGTGTGTCTTTGTTTTTCTTTAAACACAGAAACCTAAATTTACAATCCTAAAGCTGGAATCCATTTTCAGTGTGATGAAAATACATGTTGTTTTTATACCAAAATAACCATATTTAAGAAGTCTTTTGTAGAATACTCTTTTCACACCAATGAATAATACCTAAATAGTTTTCACTACACAAGCTGTTACAAATACATTGTCAACAACAGTCATGATTTGCACATTCTTTGGTTGTACTCCAAAAGAATTAAAAAGGTAAAATGAAAGCTGTCAAGAACGGTGTAAACTGTCTTCAGTATGTTACTTGCTAAATGTTATCACGGGCTGGAAAAATGTGTGTATTAAAAAAAGTTCCCTTACAACAAAAAGATCATACCTATCAACAGGCTGAAATATTAAATGGTCATGTGACAGAGCAAAAGGGAAACTATTTTTTCCACATTTTTTTCGTTTTGGAGGAACTCTCACAGAGCCAATGCAGTGGATTAGAAAACACACTTACCAACTTGAGGACTCTGATAAGCAATTGCTTTATCAACTTTCAGTTTTGGCTGAAGATCAGCTACTTCCCATGGTCTGAACTCTGATGCTGTGGTGACATTAAGAAGATACTCCATTACTGTATCACTAGACAAAAAAAGTTACAAAGGCATTAACCACAAAAGTAAAACATACTTCTGCAGTTCAAACAGATCCATAAGCAACACATTAACAACAAAATGTATCAGAGCAGTTATTACCACTGCTGTACAAAGTACAAGAATCCAACTTCAGTTCTGTAGCATTCATATGCTCAGGAATACAACACAGAAGTTGAATCTTAATATACGGATTTATTGATTTATTACAGAAGCACAAGGACATTCCTCCCACCCTGTAAAATGACAGATCTTTACTACAAAAAGTTTGTACAGAATGCAGTAATTCCCTTTACAGCACATCCAGATACCTACACGTAGTCCCGCAGACATTCAACACTGTAAGCAATCTTCTCTCTTGTTGAGTACACACTAAAGGAGAAAAAAGCAAAACCCATTTCAGCACAGAACACAGAAGTGGATTTTCCCAAATTTTCCACATTTATTGAATTCAGCAGCAAGATATGGACTGGAATAATCATTTAACCTTAAATCTGCTTGGGATGACTGTTTAAAGGAGTGATAATACAAACACTGCAAAGCCAGACATAATTAAAACTCCCATCTTCAATATTCAAGTAATAACAAGTGTCATGTGACCAACAGAATTTAAGATACCACAATAATTCAAGGTAAAACAGCAAACAAGGCTGAATACCAAAACAAGAAAAATGTATATATGTATTAAATAAAGAAATTTAGAAATTTTTCTCTTTGGGCAGAAAACATAGCTGGTCTTGTCCTTTTCCTTCAATGCATTTGTTATTGACAGGAACAGAAAAGGGTAGAGTCTCAAGTCTGTTTTTAACCAAATTCTAAATAAAACAATCTTACTGGATGATTTCAAGATACATTGCAAGAAATGAGGCACAGCGAGATCCCTCTTTTATTTCTCTTAGTCTTGTTTTCTAGGCTTTAAACTCTCAAATCACAAAAGGCAACTACTGTCTGAATTGTTCCCGAACTTGCAGTATCATGAGTAGTATCTATTGACAAAAGATGGAGAAAAATAACCTACTGACTTCAGCAAGTTTAATCTTAAAGTCTGAAAAGGCAGAAAGAAAATTTAAGCTTTCTGGACAAATCATATTTCTTCCAGGTACACAACATTTATATTTTCCTTACTGAAAGGTCTTTGTAAAATACAAATCCCGAGTGCACTCCTGAAGCTTCGTAAAATGTGAAGTACAAGATGTTCCTTGACAACATTCACTTTTCAAGTACCAGTTCCACACTGAGCTTATCCACCTACATATTGTTGTGCATATTGTCTTCTGTTCCCTTCAGTCACAGAGCTCATTTGCATCTTACCAAGACAGATTATTTCTCTATGTGGTTACAAACCTCAGGCTGCCCCCAACAGCTTCAATGCCTCGAGTAATCCGGAAGGAGGAAGCTCCTTTAGTAGTCTATGAAAATAACAAAAAAAAAATAGGCAACTTACAATTCTAGCTATGTAAGAACAGGTTTGGGGTTAATGGCAGCAATAAGAAAAACTATTCAGAAATATTCCACACACATGCACAAAATTGAGTTTGTGTCAGCCACCTAAAATAATTTTTACTGCAGCCTAAATAAAATAATCTATGTGCAAAGCTAGGTATAGATATAATATATATATATATGTATACATACATACACTTTCAGGCACCACAGGAGAGCATAATTCTAAAGAAATATTTCTTCCTGTCTTCCAGGAAATAATGTCATTTCTCCTGCACTCAAACCAGGTAACCAAGTACCAGGGTCCACTGTTTTCCACTTTATAGGATGTTACATTAAATTTTTTACCGTAACATTTATTGTTGCAATAATAAACCTTTGACCACTGCATCTACTGCCAACATCATAACAAAGGGAATAAGCACCTACCAAATTAGATGCAAGACGAAGCAGGTGAGCAGTTCCCAGGTTGCTGGTGGTTTCATATCTGCTGCCTGTTTTAATAAACACACCAATTCTTGAAGCTGGAGAAAAGTTTTCCAGAGATGCAATAACTAAGCCATTTGGTAATTTTGTGATCTGTATTAAAGAGGAAAAAAAAAATGGTTTAGTCCTTCACTGGAAGTACAATCACAGCTCTGCTTCGACTGAGTTTTAAAAAATAAATTAAAAGGAAAGAGAAATAAATACCAGTACTCATACTGACCTCAAGATCCTCAGACTCTGGAGATAATTTCACTTTTGCTGCAGTTGGTGAGCTTTTAACTTTAGGAGCTACTTTAAGAGAGTAAAATCTCTTCTAGAAGAGAAAGCAAAAGAGAATGGATTTCCTTAATTCATTTATCATATGTTCCATTACATACCGAGGAAGCAACTAATTTTAAACTAGAAATACAATGAAGGATTTCAAACCTCAGAGTAGAAACAGTGATTCCCATGTAATTACTCTGATTATTTTTTACATCACTGTTGAAACCTGTGCAATGATTTACACAAGCTTTCTGGAAGTTCAAGAAACAGCACTGCAAGAAAGCTTTTGTTTTTCCCCTCTCTTTGCTGCTGTGCAGTGGGAATCTCTCCTGTCCTATACAG
>NW_020887823.1:0-3572 GCF_003945725.1 Corapipo altera
TCACAGGAGAGCGGTCATGTCACAGAAAAGGGTGTGATTTCACAGGAGACATACAGTGTCACAGAGGAGGATGTGATGTCACAGAGGAGGATGTGATGTCACAGGGAGCTGTGATGTCACAGAGAAGGATGTGATGTCACGGGGAGCTGTCATGTCACAGAAAAGGATGTGATGTCCTAGGAGACATGCAATGTCACAGAGGAGGATGTGATGTTACAGAAAAGGATGTGATGTCACAGGGAACTATCATGTCACAGAGAAGGATGTAAAGTCACAGGGAAGCTGTGATGTCACAGAAAAGCTTGTGATGTCATAGGAAATATGGGATGTCATAAAAAAGGATGTGATGTAACAGAGGAGGATGTGATGTCACAGAGGAGGATGTGATGTCACAGGGGAACTGTGATGTCAAAGGAGAGCTGTGATGTCACCGAGGAGGATGTGATGTCACAGGGGAACTGTGATGTCAAAGGAGACATGCAATGTCACAGAGGAGGTTGTAATGTCACAGAGGAGGATGTGATCTCACAGGGAACTGTGATGTCACAGAGGAGGATGTGATGTCAAAGAGGAGGATGTGATGTCAGAGGGAACAGTGATGTCACAGAGAAGGATGTGATGTCACAGGCGAGCTGTCATGTCAAAGAAAAGGATGTGATGTCACAGGAGACATGAATGTCACAAAGGAGGATGTGATGTTACAGAGAAGGATGTGATGTCACAGGGAGCTATCATATCACATAGAAGGATGTAAAGTCTCAGGGAAGTTGTGAGAAAAGCTTGTGATGTCATAGGAGATGTGCGATGTTATAAAGGAGGATGTGATGTCACAGAGGAGGATGTGATATCCCAGAGGAAGATGTGATGTCACAGGGGAGCTGTGATGTCAAAGGAGAGCTGTGATGTCACAGAGGAGGATGTGATGTCACAGAGGAGGATGTGATGTCAGAGGGAAAAGTGATGTCACAGAGAAGGATGTGATGTCACAGGCGAGCTGTCATGTCAAAGAAAAGGATGTGATGTCACAGGAGACATGAATGTCACAAAGGAGGATGTGATGTTACAGAGAAGGATGTGATGTCACAGGGAGCTATCATGTCACATAGAAGGATATAAAGTCACAGGGAAGTTGTGAGAAAAGCTTGTGATGTCATAGGAGATGTGCGATGTTATAAAGGAGGATGTGATGTCACAGAGGAGGATGTGATATCACAGAGGAAGATGTGATGTCAAAGGAGAACTGTGATGTCACAGAGGAGGATGTAATGTCAGAGAAGACATGCGATTTCATAGAGAAAGATGTGATGTCAGAGGGGATCTGTGATTTTACAGAGAAGTATGTGATGTCACAGTGAAGCTGCGATGTCAGAAAAGTTTGTGATGTCATAGGAGATATGCGATGTCATAGATGAGGATGTGATGTCACAGAGGAGCAGCGCTTTCAAAGGAGAGCTGTGATGTCACAGAGGAGGATCTGATGTCACAGGGGAGTTGTGATGTCACAGAGGAGTATGTGATGTTACAGGGAGCTGTGATGTCACAGAGGAGGATGAGATGTCACAGGAGACTTCTCATGTTATAGGAGAGCTGTTACGTCACAGAGGAGGATGTGATGTCACAGGGGAGGCGTGATGTCATAGCGAAAGATGTGATGTAAAAGAGAAACTGTGAAGTCTTAGCAGAAATAGTGATGTCAAAGGAGAGCTGTGACGTCACAGAGGAGGATGTGATGTCACAGGGGAGCTGTAACGTCAGAGGAGAGCAGTGATGTCACAGAGGAGGATGAGTTGTCACCAGAGACCTGGGATGTTACAGGGAACTGTGATGTCACAGAGGAGGAAAATGTGATGCCACAGGGAATAGGTGATGTCATAGGAGAACTGTGATGTCATAGGAGAACTGTGATGTCACAGGGAAGGATGTGAAGTCATAGAAGACATGCGATTTCACAAAGGAGAATGTGATATCACAGACGAGTTGTGATGTCATAAGACAACTGTGATGTCACAGAGCAGGATGTGATGTCACAGGGGAGCGCTGATTTCACAGAGGAGGATGTAATGTCATAGGAGACCTGCGATGTCACAGAGAAGGATGTATGGTCACAGGAGGGCTCTGATTTCACAGAAGAGGATGTCATGTCATAGGAGACCTGCGACGTCACAGAATAAAATGTGATGTCATAGGAGACATGCAATGTCACAGAGGAGGATGTGATGTCATAGGAGACCTACGATGTCACAGAGAAGGATGTGAGGTCACAGGAGGACTCTGATTTCACAGAAGAGGATGTCATGTCATAGGAGACCTGCGATGTCACAGTAAAAGGATGTGATGTCATAGGAGACATGCCATGTCACAGAGGAGGATGTGATGTCCCAGGGAGTTGTGGTGTCACAGAGGAGGATGAGATGTCACAGGACACCTGTTATGTTATAGGAGAGCTGTTACGTCACAGAGGAGGATGTAATGTCGTAGAAGGATGTGATGTCACAGAGGAGGATGTAATGTCGTAGAAGGATGTGATGTCACAGAGGAGGATGTGATGTCGTAGAGGAGGATGTGATGTCATAGGAGACCTACGATGTCACAGAGGAGGATCTGATGTCACAGGAGTGCTCTGATGTCACAGCAAAGGATGTGAGGTCATAGGAGACCTACGATGTCACAGAGGAGGATGTGATGTCACAGAGGATGATGTGATGCCACAAGAGAGTAATGACGTCATGGATGAGGATGTCATGTCTAAGGAGAGCTGTGATGTCACAGAGGAGGACGTGATGTCATAGAAGGATGTGATGTCACAGAGGAGGATGTGATGTCGAAGAAGGATGTGATGTCACAGAGGAGGATGTGATGTCACTGGGAGCTGTGATGTCATAGAGAAGGATGTGATGTCACAGGGGAGCTGTCATGTCACAGAAAAGGATGTGATGTCATAGGAGACATGCAATGTAACAGAGGAGGATGTGATGTCACAGAGGAGGATGTGATGTCACAGCAGAGCTGTGATGTTTCAGGAGAGCTGTGATGTCACAGAGGAGAATGTGATGTCATGGGATACCTGCGATTTCACAGAGGAGGATGTTCAGTCACAGGAGAGCTGTGATGTCATAGAGGAGGATGCGATGTCATAGGAGACATGCAACGTCACAAAGGAGGATGTGATGTCACAGGGGAAGTGTGATGTCATAGAGGAGGATGTGATGTAACAGGGAAGCTGTGAAGTCTTAGAGGAAAATGGGAGGTCAAAGGAGAGTTGTGACGTTACAGAGGAGGAGGTTATGTCATAGGAGACCTACGATGTCACAGAGAAAGATGTGATGTCACAGGAAAACTGTGACGTCACAGTAAAGGATGTGAGGTCATAGGAGACTTCTCATGTAACAGAGGAGGATGTGATGTCACAGAGGAGGATGTGATGTCACAGGAGACATGCAATGTCACAGAGGAGGTTGTAATGTCACAGAGGAGGATGTGATCTCACAGGGAACTGTGATGTCACAGAGGAGGATGTGATGTCAAAGAGGAGGATGTGATGTCAGAGGGAACAGTGATGTCACAGAGAAGGA
>NW_020887824.1:0-3567 GCF_003945725.1 Corapipo altera
GGCACCCGGAGGCGCCGACACAACACTGCAGCCGCCTCACGGCCGCGCCCCAGGGGGTCCTCGCCCGGAGCCGCACCGCAAACATCTCCCGGAATTCGCCACCATCTGTTACCGATAAGCTCGATTTGTTGTTCAATTTGGCGAGTTTTCTTATACCCCCGGAAAGTGGAAACGAGCAGCTCTGTTCAGAAGTGAAAATTCAGAGTCTGACTGGGGAACCTGTTACCAAGCAGTGGAGGATCACGTAGAGGGGAGGACAGGTGAACACAGGTAAGTAGAAGCAGGTCCACTGTATAGCAAATGCCTTTCAGATTCCAATCCCTTCTATTATTCTGTGGGCTGTCTTTACCCAGCTCTTTTAATTCCTTTCTACCATCTCTGTGAGGCAACATCTACAAAGTTCTTCAAAAGAGAGGCCTGCGTAGAAGGGAAGCACCAGAACCAGCATTTTCTTTCAGGAGATTCTCGTTTGTATTCGTTTTATTTTATATCCCTCTCAGAGTGACTGATACTGGGGGAAAATGGCAAGTCTTATTCTCCAGAAGAGTCCATGCTCCCATTTTTACAAATCAAGGGGATTACCACAATTTACTGCTCTAGAATTGGTTAAAATTACCTGTTAAAACATTTCTTCAAAAAGGTTTTTCAGTGAATAGGATAAGTAAGAAGATCTAAACATGGACGGACAACAAAAGGTATCCATTGCACCCAGGATATGCACTTATGGCCCAGGCATACATGATTTGTGAACTACCTTTCCCAGGACAGAAACTTGGAGGAAAAAAGATGACAAAAAAAGTCGCATGAAGGAATTTAAGAAGGACAAAACTAGAGAAGGCAGATTACCCGCAGCACAAATGCACTGATGTATAATTTGCATCAGTAAAACACTGAATGCTCCCGGCGTGGGATGCTCTGAAAATAGAAATGATAAAACCCTCTTGAGAGCAACGTCTATGAAAAAGCACTTGATCCTCCTCGGTGCGTGTTGGTACTGACACCATCTCTCAGCAACAATCAAAGCAAATCATGGAATACAAGACTCCACGCAAACCAACAGCTCTTGACTCATGACTGTGGACAGAGCAGGGCACGTCATGACCAGCTGAATCATTGCAAGCGCTACAGAGACCAGGAGCTGGGAAACTACGGGTACAGCAGGTTTTCCTAACACTCCTATTGCTCAAGATTATTCTGTTGCTCCATGGATTACCACGGGGCTCATTCACAGTGTCCTGGGGATAACTCAGTTCCCAGTTATGCCGCCTTTGCCACTGCCTCGAAAGTAACCAAGGTACAGATTACAGGACTCAGTTTCTCTTTCAAAAGCTTCTTATATTGCAGCAGGTATTAGCAAAAGATCACTCGGCCACAACGTCGCTGTGAGAACAGGCTCTTCCTCCCAGCAAGAAGTAACCACACTCGCCTTCAGCTGGAGAGACACAAACGAGAGGAACGCCTGCCCATACTGAGAAGGTTTTTCTGCAGGATCTCGCAGTTCCTCAGAATTTGTTGCATTGCATTACTTAGACACCACTTTCATGCATTTCAGATAATTAACGTTAGGTGAAAACTCTGTATTGTAAGACAGTAGTGATAAATAAAGCAAAGAAAGACAGGCTTTTAAAAAAACTTCAGCTAAGCCGTTCACGGAGACAATACCCATGTATGTCTAAGAGTTCAATAGTGTGAGTAATGCTGTGAGCAAGAAATGAACATTTTATGGGCATTAGGCACATGAGAACATATTGTCACTACAGCCTCGGCTACAGCACTACCTATAACTCCATCTCTCTAAACCTGTAACCACATCTCTGAAAAAGACACAACGGTGAAGAATAAAGCAGACGAAAAGTGCCCACGGGACAGTAACAATCCCTCGGAAATTAACGTTCATTTGTCAGAAGGAGCTTCTCATGTACAAGATCATTCTCACAAAATCCTTCCAGGTGCAGTAAGACTCTGGGTGTGCTGACCGACTGGTAAGGAGCACAAAAGGAGAAAACCACTAACGCCATTAAGAATGTTTGCTGCTTTATTCCTCATACGCAGTTTGCATTGATTTTAAACACTTGGAATCTAAAGACTGAGCCCTGCCACACGAGGAAGAACGACACCAAACGAGATTTAAGGCGACATAAAGAGCACAAGTGAAAAACCCTTCACAGCAAGTGTACCTTGACATTTCTCGCAGTGCCCTGCCGTCTGTTACACACCTCAGCAGAAACCGCGACAATACACTCTGCTTTCTTGCACGTCATCCTTAGTTTGAAGGCCTAAAAAGAGTCTTATAGTCGCTAAGCAGAACATTCCGTCTGGGAAAATTTAGTTCCTGGACTCCACCTTTGGAAGAGCACAGCGATGGCTCACCATCAAGCTGACAAACCAGTACTTTGGTGTATTTTGGAATTAACACGTGTATTTTGGAATTAACACTTAGCAACAAGCAATTTCACTGCTCTTCCACCATCTCTTCTCCACCCTGAGTGTGGAGCTCACTTATGACCCAACCAAAGAAATTCCCGCAACTGATCTCGCAAGAAAGCCTGGGAACGGTCTCCTGGTTGAGGGAGTGAGTGGTTTCCAATGTGGAAATCAGACAGTGCGTTCTGCTACACAAACCTGACGCTGCTGTCTCTACTGGTTGAGGAAGAGGCTGTAGGAGGAACATTCACACAGGAGAAATATAAAAGACCCAACCCCAAGCAGGAAAAGGTGGCTCCAGGTTCATTTCCAACAACAGATTACATTTATCCTAAATATTATTGAAAGAAAATGATTTGGAGCACGGGGAGAGTGATAATGAAGTGATACCAAGACAGACTTGAGGAAAGTACCGCTGTTCAAAAGCCATACCAGTGTATAGTTCATACTCTATTTTCAACGATAATAAATAATAAACAATATAAGATCAGGCGGGACTATACCCGCCAGCAGATAATGAGGAGGAAAAACAAAACAAACAAAGCAAACAAAAAACCCCCCAAACAAACAGAAAACCGCAAAGAAAACAAAACAAAAAAAAGCAGTAGGATGGCGTAAAAAGGTGAAAATATAATCCCCATATGGAAATTTATACAAAGGAACACAAATGTTCCCTTTCTCAACCTACTCAAGCACATGTGCTATCGGGAACACACCGAACAGTGCTAACAACGCAAAAATGCATTTCCTTACAATGCAACACAGCACTTCAGCAGAGCTAATACTGACAGGAAAACTGGAATTAAGAATGTCGTGGACAAAACGAGATACGACCCGGCGCCTGATAAAAACAGTAGAACCCGAAGACTGAAGCTCCAACAAGAACAGCCTCATTTCTCCTGCAGTACCCACCAAACATAAGAATGAAATCCGACCCAACGTCCCCCTCACCGCAGCGAGAGGCATCAGCCCTCAGCGCCTCAATGAACGGTGCTTTGCCTTACTTGTTAGCAAATTTCCCTGTGCAGGACACAGACCACCGTAGGAAAAGGACAGAGGAGCAGCAGAAGGAAGCGTCGCAGACACAGTCCGGCATGAGGAACTCACCGGAGGAGGGGCGGGGTCCGCCTGCTGGGCACCGGC
>NW_020887825.1:0-3564 GCF_003945725.1 Corapipo altera
GCCAAACACAGACCAAAAAATAACATCCCAACTTCGTCCCGATACACCTCCACACACACACACACTCCTCGTGAGGTGGTTCTGACCCAATAATAACTGATGGGGTGTTTAACAGTCCCTTTGAGATTTCATCATCTTCTTCTGTATCTTTGATATTGCTGGATATACCAAAATATATGCAGTAGATAATTTGTCAAAGCTGACATTGTAAGTTCACATATATGTTCACTCAGTGTTTGTGGATAGATGAATGATTTTTGAGATATATTGTTGCAAGATCATTTGGGAAGTCGCCTTTTAGATCATTAGTGAACAGGTTAGTAATGAGAGCAAAAGACTGAACATTTTTTTTAGTCGATACATGTGTAACCATTCACATATATAACTGTCATATGTTTTCTTCCTCAAAAATATGTGTAAATCCAAACGACACTTTGTGTTTATCCAAATCACTGAAATAAATATCTAGATAAAGTATTTTTTCTGTAACTTCTGTTTCCACGTCAATAAGGTACCTGTTTTTTCTTTATGCAAATCTGCAATAAATTCACTTACAGCAATATTGACCTACATATTCACCTTAGAAAAAGAAAACTTTGAACTTCATGTAGAAAAGTAAACTTTATGAATTATCAGCAATGATTTTAAAGGTATGAGATATATACTTCATCTGCCTTTATTATATTAACATATTGTGAAGAAGTTCAAGGTTTGGTTGGACATTTACAAATAAGTGAAACACATTCTGCATGTCAGGAAACGGAGCAAAAATATGTCCAGAATCAAATTCTATTGTATGAAAGCACTCAGACAAAGGACTGCAGTCTTGTATAATGAAATCTTTCACCCAGTGGAGAGGCCCTTGGCTAAAGACATCTGTCCAATTCACCTGGTCATTGTAGGCTGCCTGTATGGACAGTGGAGAGAGGCAACTTCCAGGGATGATTCAACTCATTAACACTCTGAGGTGTTTATTGATTATGATACCTGTTGTTTTCAAGCATGCTTTTCCCCATCTAATTTTGCTAAAACAAACAGACCAGACCTTGATGAGAGTTCAGGTGCTGAAATCCCATATTTGGCCAGAGGGATATAGCTTGTCATTAGGAATGATGGGCATCTAAACCTTAGGAACATGAATCCATCAGCCCTATCCATGTCAAAAATCATAAATCATAGAACAGTTTGGGTTGGAAGGGACTTTTAGGCTCATCTTGTACCATGCCCTGCCATGGGCAGGGACACCTTCCACTAGCCCAGGTTGCTCCAAGCCCTGGCCAACCTGGTCTTGGACACTTCCAGGGATGGGGCAGCCACAGCTTCTCTGGACAACCTGTGCCAGGGCCTCCCCATCCTCACAGGGAACAATTTCTTCCTATATCCAGTCTAAACCTACTCTCTGTCAGTGTGAAGCTATTCCCCCTTGTCCTGTCACTCCAGGCCCTTGTAAATAGTTTCTCTCCATCTTTTTTGTCAGCTTCCTTCAGGTACTGAAGAAATGAAGGACTATCATCGTTATTGATTTAATTAATTTGGCAAAGAATTTTAATTATAGATTTAATTAGAATTTTAATAGAGAGCATTTATTAAAAAATGCTAAAGAGAGTTCCTTTTTTGGTGGTGTTTTTTGCTTTGTTTTGCTTTTAAGACAATTGAAATGCTTCAAAATGTAGCAGCAGAGAGGAATAAGCTCTCAGAAACATATTGTTATAGATGAGAAGTAATAAATACATTTTCCAAATTCTTTGGAGAAATAGCTATTTGCAATCTCCCTCAAGTGCACAGGTACTGCGACATGTTTAGCATCACTGAAAACTGGGACATTTATTCAAGTGCTTAATTCCAAGAAAACATTTGTATAGACCTTTGAGAAATACAAATGTTCAAAATATTTGAGTTTGGCCCCTTAATGGAAAATAGAATTTGGATAGAGGGGAAAAAAAAGAAATGTCATTCACAGCATTTTTTGTAGCAGAAATTCTGCTGTATCAATGGTCAGCTTAAAAAAATTTAAATGTTTTAAATAAGGTCAATGAGGTTTGAATGCGAATTTATGCTACATATTTTACAATCATCTTATGTTTCTGTGAACAAGAGAATGACAAAGCAACCAACTTCTGTCCCAGCTTTTCTCTGATCCAAACTAAATTTCCAAATAAGCATCAGATACAAAGAGGACAGTTTTATAAACGCTTGAACTTTTAGGAACTCATCCCACTATTGCCATCTTGTGGATGACCCACAGTGTGATGCTGCTCGTTTGGCATCTCTTTCCTCCTGTCTTGGGAAGGAATGTTTCCTGATCCTCCAGATTGCCATGGCAATCCATTAACCGGGAATTATAAAGTTCTTTTAAGTCAAAAGAATTTACTTTAATAATTACAATTAACTAATTAAAGAAAATTAAACTTGTTTCAATAAATTATGTTACTTTTCCAAGTTAGATATTGAACGCTACTAGTATTTTAGTATGTGAACTAAACTGTAAAAGACAGCAGCTGTGCCATAAAAGTGGCTTTGATTACATTTGTATAGTTTCCTTTTTATTAGAGGACTGAATTGTGCTGAAGAAGAATGATCCATTGTTTAAGTCACAAGGCTTATTTGAATCATATGACTATTCAGTGTCACAGAGCTTTGAAGATAATAGTTTTAAAAGTAAATGTATAACACATTGTGCAAAATTCAGAGGCCCTGGTGCTCAATGAGAGAAGCCACTTCATATATATAAAAAACCTTTCCAACAATATAGTGTACTTATTATTTTTGTTCTCACATATAACGTGTGAGAACTCTCTCCAAAACCAAGAGTCCCAGAGGCAAGGCAATATGTGATACAATGATGGAATTCCCAAGTTTAGAAGATTCATATGCCTCTTGGTCAGTTTCAGTTATTTTTGACACATACTCACATCTCACTGCCATTCCACTTGGATGGGGGTTTTTATATTGTGCATCACTATAATACCTCTATATTTCTTGAACTTTTTTCTCCTCCTTAAAATATATTTTCAGTATAAGAGTTTAAAGTGAAGAGAGTTTCTAGTTGGATTCATAGAATCATAGAATATGCTGAGTTGGAAGGGACCCACAAAGACCACCCAGTCTAACTCCTGGCCCTCCACAGACACCCCAACAATCCCGCCCTGTCCCTGAGAGCGTTGTCCAAACCCTCCTGGAGCTCTGGCAGCCTTGGTGCTGTGCCCACTGCCCTGGGGAGCCTGGTCAGTGCCCAGCCACCCTCTGGGGGAAGAACCTTTGCCTGAGATCCAATCTGCCCCTGCCCTGACACAGCTCCAGCCGTTCCCTTGGGTCATTGGTCACAGATAGCAGAGATCAGTCCTGCCCCTCGAGAGGAGCTGCAACCCCTGATGAGGTCTGATGTCAGTCTCCTCCAGCTGAGCAAGCCAAGTGCCCTCAGCCACTCCCTCATGTGGCTTCATGAGAGAGTGATTTATCTGCTTCTTTAGAAAGCCAGTAGTAGATTTTATCACAGGGAAAAAATCTATTCCATTGCAAAATATTCCTTCAGTAGTGTATCGGGACGAAGTTGGGATGTTATTT
>NW_020887826.1:0-3563 GCF_003945725.1 Corapipo altera
CCACCCCAAGCCAAGCCCCCCTCGAAGGCCCCGCTCGGCGCTGACGACGAGGACCTGCCGCCTCTGCTCCCCCCCGAGCCGCCCGTGCTGCTGGACCTCTCCCCCCCCGCGGGGGTCCCGGCCCCCCCGGCGCCGCAGCCGCTGCTCAAGAATGACAAGGGTATTTGCGGTTTGCCGTGTGCATGGAGTGTCACTGGCTGCCCACGGGATACTAACCCCGAGCAGGGCCCCGGGCACAGGGCGAGCCACGGGGAGGGGCAGGGCTCGGCACGGCCCCGGGGTCACTAACGCGTGTCCTCGGGCACGGAGCACGGTGTGGTTTGTGGCACGGGCACTGCGAGCGGAGCTGCTGCACACGGAGGCTCGGGCAGAGCCGCCACGGGCCCGTCCTCGCTGCCTGGGGTGTCCCCGGGGTGTCCCCGGGGTGTCCCCGCGTCCGTCCGGCGGCACCGGTGCCGTCCCTGCGCTCTGCCTGAAGTGTTGGGAACCCCGGGCACACCCTGGCACCTGCAGAGGGCTTTGCCAGGGCTTCTGTGTGCCGTGGGCACAGAGGCCCTTTCCAGAGCGGGAAACGGGACTGGATCCAGGTAATGGCTGCATGGGAGCATCCCGGCCGCCTCCGAGGGACACCCAGCTCTGCTTCGGGCACTCGCGTGGTTGGACACGGCTGTGCCAGGGGTCACAAGTGGTGGTGGTGGCACTGCAGATGGTGGCCCTCTGGGCACCCAGAGGGGGGCATCAGGGTGATCCCAAATGATCCCTGGAGTGAAGCCATGGACGTGCAGCAGCCCCGAGGGCTCAGCGAGTGGGGCCTTGGTGCCGTGTGTCACAGGTGCCTGTCACCCTGGGCTGCTGCCACCCCAGGAGTGCCACCCACACTCCTCCTGGTGCCTCAGGCTGGAACTTCCTCAGGGGGCTTGGCATTCCAGACCCCCCAGGCATCCGTGGGGCTCCCCCCATGGCGAGAGCCTGGGGACAGGCTCTCGTGCCACCCTGCTGATGGTGTTTGGGGTGCCGAGATGGCTCCTGATGGCATTTGGGGCACACCACTTAACTGGGCTGACTGGTGACTGCACTGGGAACCAGCAGCAAAGGCTGCACCAAAGCAGCTGCATCCCCTGGGCCTGGCTGAGGTGGGGAGAGTGAGGTGTGTGTGTTCCTGCAGGGTCTGGAACAGAGTCCGACAGCGATGAATCTGTACCAGAGCTCGAAGAGCAAGACTCCACACAGGCCACGACACAGCAGGCGCAGGTAGGGCAGGTGGCACGTGCCATCCTGGTGGATCAGGATCCCTGTGGGTGCTTTCCTGTGTCACCTCGGGGTTGTCACTGTTGTTGTGTCCCCCCGCAGCTCGCGGCAGCGGCCGAAATAGATGAAGAACCCGTCAGCAAAGCAAAACAGAGCCGGAGCGAGAAGAAAGCTCGGAAGGTGAGGGGGGGGTGGGATTCACCTGTCCCTGCTGGGCAGCCCCAGGGCTTGAGGTTGTGCTGGGCATCTCACCAGTCCTGGGACTGGAGCGTTCACTCTGGCTGACACCCGGGAATGCTGCTCACTGAAGGCACATTTCTGTGTGTATCCACACTGCGAGCGTTGGACCGGGCTCTGGAGAGAGCAGTGGGCACATCCGGGCATCTGGAGCTCTTCCTTCCCTCGCTGACCTTCCCCTGGTGTTTTTCAGGCAATGTCCAAACTGGGCCTTCGCCAGGTGACAGGAGTCACCAGGGTCACCATCCGGAAATCCAAGAACATCCTGTTCGTCATCACAAAGCCAGACGTGTACAAGAGCCCGGCGTCAGACACCTACATTGTCTTTGGCGAGGCCAAGGTGAGCCCGCCCTGGTAGCACCTGGGGGCCAGCAGGTTCCTCGTTGTCACCTGTGTGGCTCCCGCCGTGAGTCCCTGGGGACCGTGCCAAGGGCTGGTTTCCCGGCTGGGCCGTGTGGCAGAGCCGTGGGATGTGCTGGCACCACCCAGGACTGGCCTCAGCTCCGCTCCTTCCCTCCTGCAGATCGAAGACCTGTCCCAGCAGGCCCAGCTGGCAGCTGCCGAAAAGTTCAAAGTGCAAGGAGAACCTGTTTCAAACATCCAGGAAAACACACAGACCCCCACCGTGCAGGAGGAGAGCGAGGAAGAGGAGGTAACACCTTCCCCAGCCTGTCTGCGGGGCCGGGCGGGTCTGCTTTGGGATGATCCAGGGATTCCTTTCCTTCATCCGTGTCTGTGGTGGCAAAGGGAGGGTGTGGAGTCCTTCCCCAGGGGGTCTGTGCAGCGCAGGTCTGGCCTCCCAGCTCCCATCCCTGTGGGTGGAGCAGGAGCCTCCCCAGTCCAGGCAGTCTCAGGCTGTGCCAGGCCCGGAGCTGGCGCCGATCCCGGGCTCTGTGTGTCCTGCAGGTTGACGAGACGGGCGTGGAGGTGAAAGACATCGAGCTGGTGATGTCGCAGGCGAACGTGTCGCGGGCGAAGGCCGTGCGAGCCCTCAAGAACAACAGCAACGACATCGTAAACGCGATAATGGTGAGTGCTTGGGGGGTCCTGGGGGGCCCGGGGGGGGGCTCCTGCCTGGCTCCTGACCCCCCTTCTCCCCGCAGGAGCTGACAATGTAGCCGCCGGAGGGAGAGGAGCCTTTTTTGGTGTTTCAGAGAAGAGTAAAATACAGCTAAATTTAAAATTTGTACTATTTCTATCGGTTAATAAAAGTTGTGGCTTATTGTTGGTGAAACACTCGCTGCTCCGTGGTGGTGGTGGTGGTGGTTTGCTGCCCTCCCTTTCCTGGGAGCCCTGGCCCCAGGGTGGAGGCTTCCTCCCGGGAAGATCCCGGCCCTGATACCCCGTCCTGACACCACCTGCCTGTTCCCTCATTTCCTTCCTGCCCCAAAGGACATCTGGACACGAGCCCGGGGCAGTGGCGTGCCGGGGTCAGTCACTGCAGGGTCTCACCTCCTTCATCCTCCCGGGGTCCCCTTCAAGGGGGGCCTTCTCCTCGCTCCCCTGCAGTGTGGGATGGATGGATGGGGTGTCGTGGAAGAGGGAAAGGCTGTGGATGTGTCTGCCTGGACGCCAGTAAAGCCTTTGATACTGTCTCCCAGAGCATCTTCCTGGAAAAGCTGCAGCCCACAGCTGGGACACTCCTGGGGGTTAAAACCCACCCGGAGAGGGGTGGGGACACATTCTATGGGGCCATGTCAGGGTCACCTTCACCCATGATCTCGGCAAGGGGATCAGTGGCACCTCAGCTCACAGATGACACGGAGTTGGGTGGGATGTGGGTGTGCTGGAGGGCAGGAAGGCTCTGCAGAGGGATGGGGACAGGCTGGATCCAAGGGCCGAGGCCAACAGGGGGAGGGTTAACAAGGCCAAGTGCCGAGTGCTGCCCTTGGGTCACACCATCCCCATGGAGCGCTTCAGCCTGGGGGAAGCGGCTGGAAAGCTGGGAAAGGCCCTGGGTGTGCTGGCGACAGCGGCCGGACGTGAGCCCAGGTGTGCCCAGGTGGTCAAGGAGGCCAACGGTCCCTGGGCTGTGCCAGCCCCGGTGTGGGCACAGGCCCAGGGCAGGGACTGTCCCC
>NW_020887827.1:0-3562 GCF_003945725.1 Corapipo altera
AACTTTTCTTGGACTGTAAGAATAGTTTTTTAGGAAACAATTCCACAATGATAGAGACTCTTACCATCTAATGTTTTGGATTGCCACCCACTGAGATTTTGACCTAGCAATGAGCAAGAAAAATAAAATTTTATGATTTAGGCAATTATGGGCATCACTGTGAAATTTAAACTTTTGAAGGTGTTGCACTAAAGTATCATTAACTCTGCTCCCAACAATAAATCCATCCTCTAGTGTTCTTCAAAGTGCTGTCTAATATGAATATATTTCTATTTGTTGTAGTGTTAATTTCTGTGTATAGTGGACGTCCTAAGCGTCCCTCTGCCCTAATTGGCCATGAACTATCTCATCTCGGCGCTGACATTGCCGACGAACTATCACATCTCGGCACTGACATTGCTGACGAACTATCACGTCTCTACATCGACATTGCTTCTCTCAGTGGAGTTCGTCGCCACGAGGAAGGCAGCCGCAGAGAACATGGTGCCGGTTACACACGCTTTTCATCAGGTAAACCCAGAACCGAAAGGCATCTCTCAGGAGTTGGCTTCATGATTAAAAACTCTTTTGTTCCTAAACTGGAAAATCTGCCAACAGGTCATTCTGATCGCATTATCTCCCCATGCCTTCCACTACACAACAAGCAACACGTTGTCCCCTTTAGCATATATGCCCCAACTCTCCAAGCTGACCCTGATGAAAAAGATAAATTTTATACCAACCTGTGCCGCCTTACCCAAAATGTTCCTGCAGATGATAAGATCATTATCCTTGGTGATTTCAACACCAGAGTAGGAAAGAACTCTGAAGCCTGGAAAGGAGTATTAGGCAAGCATGGTTTTGGAAACTGCAACGATAATGGTCGACTTCTGCTAGAATTCTGTGCAGAGCAACAGCTCACCATCACTAATACTATCTTTCAGCATAGTGAAATAGTCCAAAGACAACCTGGATGCATCCCAGATCTAAGCATTGGCACCTCATTTATTATGTCTTGGTGCAACAGAGAGATGTCCGCGATGTCCATCACACCCGCGTGATGCCTAATGCAGAATGCCAAACACACCATCGACTTGTGCGCTGTAAACTTAACTTCAATCTTAAATTCAAACCTAAAAGGGGCAGTATCCAAAGGAGGAGACTCCAAGTTAACAATCTCCAATCAGCCACAGTGAGAGACAGATTCCAGGTGTATCTTCAAACTAGGCTCGAAAATCATTTTATAGATTCTGTAGGTCCCTCTCCTGAAACACTTTGGCACCATATTGAAAACAGCATCCTGCAGTCCTCTGAAGAATCCTTAGGGTTCTCCTTCAAGAAGAACAAGGACTGGTTTGCTGAAAACAATCAAGAGATCCAGGAATTCCTGAGGAAGAAGAGATCTGCTCACCAAGCACACCTTGCACTGCCATCCTGTCATGTAAGGAAAACAGCCTTTTGTCTTGTATGCAGCAAGCTCCAACAGAAACTCCATGACATCCAGAGCAAGTGGTGGATTGATCTAGCCACAAAAACTCAATTTTGTGCAGATACAGGTGATCACAAAGGATTCTATGAGGCCTTGAAAACAGCATATGGGCCTACATACCAGGTACAAAGCCCTCTACTCAGCACAGATGGTCAAACGCTTCTGACAGATAAAACCTCCATTCTGAATGGATGCTCTGAACACTTCCAGACTCTTTTCAGTACTAGCTGTGTAGTTCAAGACTCAACAAGTCAGTCCATCACACAACAACTGGTGAAGAATGAATTGGATATTGCCCCCACTTTGGGAGAAACTCTCAAGGCCATACAGCAGGTGAAAATTGGCAAGGCAGCTGGGGTTGATGGAATTCCACCTGACATATGGAAACATGGGGGCCAAGCACCCCATGCTAAATTTCACGAGTTTGTGGTGCCGTGTTGGGAACTAAGCGAACTACCATCAGACCTTCGTGATGCAGTCATCATCACCTTGTATAAGAAGAAAGGAGTTAAATCAGACTGTTCAATTTACCGTGGTATTACTCTGCTCTCCATTGCTAGCAAAATCCTGGCAAGAATACTTTTAAATAGACTAATACCCGCTATAGCAGAAGGAATTCTACCTGAAAGCCAATGTGGTTTCAGAGCCAACAGGAGTACCACAGACATGGTATTTGTTCTCAGACAGCTGCAAGAGAAGTGTAGGGAACAGAACAAAGGTCTCTATGTAACCTTTGTTGACCTCACCAAGGCTTTCAATACTGTGAGCAGAAAAGGTCTATGGCAGATTTTGGAACGTTTAGGATGTCCCTCCGAGTTCCTTAAAATGATCATCTCACTTCATGAGGATCAGCACTGCCAAGTCTGATATGGCAATGCACTTTCTGAGCCCTTTCTAATAACCAATGGTGTGAAACAAAGCTGTGTTCTTGCATCAACCCTATTCACAGTCTTTTTCAGCATGATGCTCCAAAGGGCCACTGCAGACCTCAAGGATCAGGACGGTATCTACACTTGATATCATACTGATGGAAGCCTTTTCAACCTAAGGCTTCTGAAGGCCCATTCTAAAACCTAAAATCATCTTATCCGGGAGCTGCTTTATGCTGATGACGCTGCCCTTGTCACCCACACAGAAGCAGCTCTGCAGTGTTTAACATCCTGCTTTGCAGACGCTGCTGAGCTCTTTGGACTGGAACTCAGCTTAAAGAATTCTGAAGTTCTCTCTCAACTGGCACCTCAGAAAGTCTACCATATCACCATTGGTGAATCAGAGCTCAAATCAGTCCAGCAGTTTAATTACCTAGGTAACCTCATCTCCTCGGACAGTAAGATTGATGGAGAGATAGACAACAGGTTAGCAAAGGCATATAGTGCTTTCCGAAAACTCCATAAAAGAGTTTGGTGAAATAAACACCTGAAGAAAAGTACCAAGATCAGTGTTTACAGAGCCATTGTGCTGTCTACTCTTCCATATGGATCTGAATCATGGGTCATCTACCGCCACCACCTGCGACCTAGAACGCTTCCATCAACGTTGTCTCCATACAATCCTAAACATCCACTGGTCAGATTACGTGACTAATACATCTGTTCTAGAACAAGCAACAGTCACAAGTATTGAGGCCATGTTGCTGAGAACACAGCTGCGCTGGGCAGGGCACGTCTCAAGGATGAAGGACCACCGCCTCCCTAAGATCTTGCTTTATGGTGAACTTGCCACCGGCTGCCACATGAGAGGAGCCCCGTAGAAAAGATACAAGGACTCCCTGAAACAACATCTCAGCCTTGGCCATACTGATCAACAGAACTGGTCTACTCTGGCCTCCAATCGCAAGGCCTGGAGACACACCATCTATAACGCTGCTGATGCTTTTGAGAAAGCATGGAGGATCACTCTTGAGGAGAAAAGACAATGCAGAAAGAATCGTGTCTTGCAGAACCAGACGTGCCTATCTCGTATTGGCCTTTTAAGCCACCAGTGTGCTTGTAACAGAAGTGTGTAGAGCCCTTCCCAAATCTTCGTTCGCGAAGCCTAGACATGATGATGAGTGCTAATTTCTTAAAACAAAGACACTCCTTGACAGAATGATTA
>NW_020887828.1:0-2920 GCF_003945725.1 Corapipo altera
CCTTCCCAAACCTTCCCTTCCCAAACCTTCCCAAACCTTCCCTTCCCTTCCCAAACCTTCCCTTCCCAAACCTTCCCTTCCCTTCCCAAACATTCCCTTCCCAAAACTCCCCTTCCCTTCCCTTCCCAAACCTTCCCTTCCCAAACCTTCCCAAACCTTCCCAAACCTTCCCTTCCCTTCCCAAACCTTCCCTTCCCTTCCCTATTTATATTTTGGGAGATCAAGGCTGAAGGATTGACCCTTTTTAGGCATAAAACTGATTAAGGAATAACCACAAAAGCCTCATTTTCTTGAGGAACATCCATAAGGGAAGGAGCTGGAAATCTAGGAGAGAAAAGCAGAGTGGCTCATCCAACAGATCCACATTCCATATCACACAACCACGGAACCATGACGTTGGAAAAGGCCTCCAAGTTCATCAAGTCCAACCTCTGGATTTCAGGAATAACTCCTTGGAGCGAGCAGCAGGCAGAGGGACAGGGATGAGGGGAGAGGTGGATGCACAAGGATCCCTGAGTCCTGGAGGGGGTTGAATAACTCCATCCACAACAAGAGTTGTCCCCAGAGGCCTTTTGATGCTGTGCAGACATTTGGGAAGGATATCCCTGTTTTCTGACTGTCCCGTGTTGTCTCTGCCAACTAAACCCGATCGCCCTCCTGGAGGATTTTTTCTTTTTTCCCCCCCTTTGGAAATGCAGTTGGATAATGAAACAGAAACACATGGTGGGTGGGGTGGGGTTTGTTGGTTTTGTTGTTTTTTTTTTCCCCCCAAATACCACGTTAATTTAAAAAAGGCCTTTTTCATTAGACATTATGTACACAAGGGCTACAGATTACAAATGCAGAAAATTAAATTGTAAACTCCACGGTGAGGCCTTGGGGGGGGGGGGGAAGAGTAATGAGAGAAGGGAGCCCTTCCCCTATCCCTGCTCCAGGAGGAGACAGTCTGGGGAAGACTCCTTCCCTTCACCCTCCAGAAACCACAAAGGATGGGTCAGATCCTTATCAGCCTTAAATTATCCCCATAACTCCAGCCTTGCTCAGTCTCACAGAGTTAAATGACTTTTGTGCCTGGAATTGAGGTGGATTAGGGAATTTTGCCTTTTTTTTATGTTTTTTTTTTCTCTGTGCTCATTTCAAGGAAGTTATTCCTAAAAATATATAAAAAAAAAAAAAAAATCAGATTCGACCTGTTTCTGAGCCTGGATCTTGATTGATATTGATTATGGCAATCAATCTCTCTCAGGGGCTGAGGCCACCCATGGCAATGGGTCCAGAGAGATCATCATCTTCTTGGTTCCCTTGAGGAGCCGGTTTGTGCTTCCTGAATCCTCAGGGATCTGTGTGGGAAGGGATGGAGAACAGACCCGAGGAGAAGGACTTGGGGTGTTGGTGGAGAAGCTTCACATGCCCCAGAACATTCCCTGGGCTGATTCCACAGTGTGGGCAGCAGGGCAGGGGGGGATTCTGCCCCTCTACCCCTGTCTCAGCTGAGACCCCCCTGCAGAGCTGCTCCAGCCCTGGGAACAACAGCACAAGGACCTGGAGCTGCTGCAGAGAGTCCAGAGGAGGCCCCAGAGATGCTGCCAGGGCTGGAGCCCCTCTGCTCTGGAGCCAGGCTGGGAGAGCTGGGGGGGTTCCCCTGGAGAAGAGAAGGCTCCAGGGAGAGCTGAGAGCCCCTGGCAGGGCCTGAAGGGGCTCCAGGAGAGCTGGAGAGGGACTGGGGACAAGGGATGGGGGGACAGGACAAGGAGGAATGGCTTCCCACTGGAAAAGTGAAGATTTAAATGCAATATTGGGCAGGAATTCCTGGCTGGAAGGGTGTTGAGGCCCTGTGCCAGGTTGGGCAGAGAAGCTGTGGCTGCCCCTGGATCCCTGGAAGTGTCCAAGCCCAGGTTGGAGCAACCTGGGCTCGTGGAAGGTGTCCCTGCTCATGGCAGGGGGTGGCACTGGATGAGCTTTGAGGTCCCTTCCCACCCAAACCATTCCATGGTTCCATGTAATACAGTATATAATGTATAAAATAAGTTTATGATGCATAATATAAAACATAAACAGCCTTATATGATATTATGTATAACCACATGAAGTTATATATAATTTTTATATTTAATATAAATATAATGCAGTATAATTTAATCCTGCATCCAGTCTAAACCTTTCCAAAGGAAACCAGACCCGGGCACACATGGACTGGGAGTTTTTGCTCCTTCCTTTCCCCCCCCACCCCTGCTCCTCCCAACACTCTTTAAACTCCTGGAAAGAGGTCGTTGAAACTTCCCGAGGGGTGGAGGGTGATTAAATTCCTCCCAAGTTTCATAGAAATAGGATAAGAGGGGAAGTCCAGGGAGTGTTATCCCTGGAGAGGAGCTCACACTTCGTTACACCCCAAGAATCCAGCAGGAAGGGAGCTGTGGAGATGGGATAAGGTTCAAGTGGGAATGGCCCATCCTCGTATCAAAGTCAATCAATCCAATTTATATAAAATTAATATTTTTATTGCTTAACTTGGAGTTCACTGAAACCCTTCAGCCCTCAGGACGTGGTTGGTTTTGTGAGCCCCCAGGTGACTCCAGGAATGACCTGACCCTTAAACACTGTGTGGTCTAATTAATATATTTTTTAATGAAGCTGCTGATATTCAGCATCTCTGGAACCAGGCCTGGGCTTTCTTTGCTCCTCCTGGAGGATTTTCGGACTCACCCACGACAGCACCGTCCCTGGGCTGAGAGGCTGGAGCCAGGAGGGGCTTGGGGCTCTTCTTCCAGGGAAAAAGTAACAGGAAACAGCTTCAAGGGAGGTTTAATTTGGATATCAGGGAAAAT
Source organism: Corapipo altera (assembly GCF_003945725.1). Classification (NCBI taxonomy): domain Eukaryota; kingdom Metazoa; phylum Chordata; class Aves; order Passeriformes; family Pipridae; genus Corapipo; species Corapipo altera. Next base: position 2,826 of record NW_020887828.1, read on the forward strand.
TTCATCATGGAAAGGGTTGTCAGTCATTGGAACAGGTAGTGGAGTCCCTGTCCCTGGAGGGGTTTCAAATCCCTGTGGATGTGGCACTTGGGGAC
>NW_020887828.1:2930-3560 GCF_003945725.1 Corapipo altera
GAGGGCTTTTCCAACCCAAATAATTCCATGATTCCCAAAGCAGCATCGCTTTCCCTCTTGCCCATCCTGGGGTGTTTTCCCTCCTGCTTTAGGAGCAGGAGGTTGAAGGTTGGAGCCAGGAGGGGCTTGGGGCTCTTCTTCCAGGGAAAAAGTGACAGGAAACAGCTTCAAGGGAGGTTTAATTTGGATATCAGGGAAAATTTCATCATGGAAAGGGTTGTCAGTCATTGGAACAGGTAGTGGAGTCCCTGTCCCTGGAGGGGTTTCAAATCCCTGTGGATGTGGCACTTGGGGACGTGGGGCAGTGGAACACTTACCTCAATGATCTTGGAGGGCTTTTCCAACCCAAATAATTCCATGATTCCCAAAGCAGCATTGCTTTCCCTCTTGCCCATCCTGGGGTGTTTTCCCTCCTGCTTTAGGAATCAGATCAAGCAGCTGATTAATAACCCATTAATAACCTGATTTGATTAATAACCCACCTGATCTGATCAATAACCCACCTGATTTCCATCTCCAGTGGCCCTTCCTCCTTCTCAACCTACGAGGAGTTTAATTTTTCCTTTTCATTTTCTCTCCCTCCACATTCCCGCAGATCCGCCGTACCATCTGTTCCTTAACCACTCTTTG
>NW_020887829.1:0-416 GCF_003945725.1 Corapipo altera
CTCTCACATCAATGTTTTCACCAAGGCAGTACTGCTCTTAAGTGACAGTTTGGCTTTACACAATCCCTTGCTCGTTCTATTGTGGCTGCCTGTCCCGATTGCCAGGGTCAGAATGTCCCTGTCTATTATGGAACCAATCCTAGAGGATTACAAGCTTTACAGGTATGGCAAAGTGATGTTACTCATGTCCCAGAATTCGGACGTCTCAAATTTCTGCATGTTTCTATTGATACATATTCTCATGCTGTTTGTGCTACTGCTCATGCAGGTGAGCGTGTTCTTGATGTGATTTGTCATTTTCAACGAGCTTTTGTTACCCTTGGTGTCCCATTGCAGCTGAAGACTGACAATGGCCCTTCCTATAGCTCTCAGAAATTTCAAACCTTTTTGAATGACTGGGGAGTGTCTCATGTTAC
>NW_020887829.1:516-3557 GCF_003945725.1 Corapipo altera
TTTGCATTTTTCCTCATTAGTGTCATGTCAACCCGTGACCGCTCCTGTTCCCGTTCAGGTACAGGTGTCTGGACAGTGGTCCTGCCCTCATCAACTGATAACCTGGGGAAAGGGTTATGTTTGTGTCTCTGCAGATGATGGACCACAGTGGGTTCCTGCTCGGTGCGTGCGTCTTTTTTTGCCTCAGGGGAACCTACATGGAACAGCTCGAACAACTCAGCCCGTGGAACAGCCACAGCGTCTGGGTGACCCTGATGAAAGCACTGAACCAGACTACCTTCTGTGCCTCCTTGGCAAAACCAGAGCTACCTTTTCACATGCCTTGTTGGGGCACCTGTAAATAACTCTGATGCAGTGAAACTTGTTTCTAATGTTACATGATTACCTGATGTAGCAACAAAGGCTTGTAATGCTTCTGCGCAGAGCTGCATCGCAAATGTAAATGACTGGCTTGGTAAGCTACCAGTAGGCATTGCACCACAAGAGCTAGATATTTTGGGTACCTTAACTGCTGCTGCTTACTTTTATTTTGATTATACGGGTGCGACACTGCTGGTTAATAAGTACAGTAAGGGAGATGATGTTTCTGCTACCACAGAAACTCTTTCACAAGACTTGTCCCCAGATATGCCCTCTTACCAGAATGCATCTGTTTGGTGTTTATATACACACAAGCGACCCTCACCTAGTGTAACAGTTGCTCGTCAACTCCCGAAAGGATACTTTTTGATTTGTGGCAATCGGGCATGGCCAGGTATTCCGGTGAAGCCCACTGGGGGACCCTGTACCTTTGGTAAATTAGGTTTGCTTACCCCCACAGAAAGCTTTTGTTGAATCATTCCCATCTCTACAGTCATGTTTTGACCAAACAGTCACTGGCCCTTGACTCTAAATGTCGGGACACGTTAACTTTGTGGGGTCAGGCATCTACTGTGTCTGCCTCTCTGTTTTTGCCACAAGTTGCCTCAGCAAAAGCGTTAAAGCAAATCAATGCCTTGGCGTGCTGGGGGACCAAACAAGCAAATTTGACCTCAGATACTTTGTATAAGCTTGCCACAGATGTAGATAGTGCACGGCATACTACACTGCAGAATCGTACTGCTACTGATTTTTTGCTATTAACACATGGACATGGTTACCAGGAATTTGAAGGCATGTGTTGTTTAAATCTCTCAGATCACTCTGAATCCATCTGCAGACAAATTGCCATGCTTCAGGAACAAACAAAGAAGATCACATGGGAAACTGGGTTTTTCAACCTGGAAGGCTGGTTGTCTAATTGGGGTATTTTGGGTTGGTTACTGTCCTTACTCAAGATGGGGATCTTTGTTTTGATAATAGTCGTAGTTGTGCTAGTAATGTTACCATGTATTGTGTCATGTTTGCAAAGGACCCTGCAAAAGACGACACAGGGAATATTTCTTGCACAATTACAGAAAGGGGGAATTGATGGAGTTAATAGTGGGTCTATCAGCTCCCAGGATGGAGATATCGACTGGGAAAAGTTTCGGGTGTATCCTTGATGATAAGGAAGTCAGTACGCAGCCCTAATGGAGAAAACAAAGGCAGGCTGTAAAGTTGGTAGGCCCAGGATGTGGGAACTGCAATAAGGCCTTGAGCTTTACAAATGTATCACCCATAGATCCTAACCAATGAAAACGCTGTTACTTGCTTACCTAAAATACGGATACTGCTTGCTGCTAGCAAGGGGTATAAAAAAGCAGATGAGAAAATAAAAGGAAGACATCTTTCCTGCACATAACTGACTCCTTGTATCTTTATTGTCCGTCACGAATCTACACTGACACCCCATCTTCAACTGGCAAGGTCATCCTGACAGGCTCTGCGATTGACCCATTTGGTGAAACTCTCACACAGAGGTGTTGAAACTTTATTTGAATTGATTTTTACCTTTTGAGTTTAAAAGGTCTGCAAAAACATGGTAATTCATGTTCTAGCAACAGAAATTCTTTGGAGAGGGAGTTTGGCACCCAAAAAATCACAGAATGGTTTGTCTTGGAAGGGACATAGAAGTTCATGTGGTCCAAGTCCCTGGACATGGAGAGTGACATCTTCACTAATTGAGGCTGCTCAAAGTTCCTGACCTTGGACAAATCCAGGGATGGGACATCCTCTTCTCTTTCAGTTGTTGCCAGTCCCATTGCTAAGTATTTCTTCATTTTATCCAATATAAAGCTCCCCTATTTCAGTTCAAAGTCATTGCCCCATGTTCTGACACTACAGGCCTTGGTAAAACATATCCCTGTGACTATCTTAGACCATGTTTTCATCTGCAGACACCTCAGAGAGTGCTCAGAGATGTCCCAGGAAGGAGTTTAGAGGTCTCAAACATATGACCACTCTACAGGGGCAAAGGAGTGGTGGGTTCAGTGGTGTGCAGGCAGAGGACAGCAGAGAAGAACCCTGGGAGTGCTTGAAGAGTCGCTTCAGAGAGGGTGGATGCTTTTGTCGTAGCAGAAAACAGCACGAGAAAGAAAGAATTAATGGCAAGTGCAGCTGGGGAGGTCCAGGTTGGCATGAGGAGAAAAGAATTTCCCTCCAAGGGCAGTGCTGTGATCCAACACATCACCCAGAAGGAGTCTGGATGAGCCCAAGGCTTTGTGTGTGCAGGAGGAGCCAGGGAGGACGCAGAGATGTCAGTGCAGGAAGGTGCCAGCCAGGTGGGGCAACCGAGGGGATGACGACAGCCTGCAGGGAAAGGGGCAGGGCATGGACACCGTAGGACAGCCTGGGCTGGAGAGGAGACAGGGATGGGGAGAAGCTGAAAGGCCCTGACACAGCCACCTTCTGCAGGCCTTTGGCCATGGCTGCTGTCTGTGCCCCTGATGCCAGGAGGAGGGGAGTGCCCCTTGTAGCCCTGGGGCCTCATGGCCTCCTTGTCCCTGCTCAGCAGCCTGGCAGGTGCCACCTCATGGTCCTGCCCTTGGCATTGCACATCCCACATCCCAGTGCCCCAGGAAGAGCCCTGAGGAATGAGGCAGGGACAGGATCTGCCTTCCCAGGGGCTGGGGGTCAGGCCT
>NW_020887830.1:0-3556 GCF_003945725.1 Corapipo altera
CAGACTGGGATCAGAGCCCTGGGCCTTACAGAGCCTGGACCAGACTGAGATCAGAGCCCTGGGCCTTACAGAGCCTGACCCAGATGTTGAGGGAGCAGAGGGTGGGGCAGGTCTGTGTCAGGCCCATCCCAGTCCATCCCTGCAGCCGGGACAGCAGCGATTAGCACTGTAATTAGCATTGTGATTAGCATTGTAATTAGCATTGTGATTAGCATTCTAATTAGCATTATCATTATAATTACCCCTTATGACTCACCAAGGATGTCAATGGGCGTGGGGAGCAGGGGTGGACTTTGGGAAGGAGGGATGGACTTTGGGAGGGGAGGGATGAGCAGATCCAGCATTCCCTGGAGAATTCCCTGGAGAATTCCCTGAACATTTCCCGGAGCAGGGGCTGCCCTGGGACCCCCCCTTTCCACCTGGAATGATTCCATGGTTCTATCACTCAGCAGGACAAACCACCTCGGGAAGGAGGGGTGGGAAGGGCCAAACACCCGCTCGGCACAACCACGAAGGGTTTGGGGGCACAAAAAAAGTGGGAGATGAGACGGGATCCAATTCCCACAAGTGGCCAGGGAAAAGCAGCCCTTTTTCCCAGTGGTTTGGGCTCGTGGGACCCGGAAAATGCCGGGAGCAGGCAGAGGAGGGGGGGCAGAGATCCCGCTTTTCCAGTTCCTGGTGCTCCAGCCCCTTCCCCAGCTCTGGAACTGCTCCAGCCCCTCCAGGTCTTTCTTGAAGAGATATTCCCCTCTCTGGAATCATGGAATGCTCCTTCCCACATCCCTATTTCTCCCTGGAGCCCTTCCCAAGCTGGAGGAAGCCCCTGGAGCATCATCCACCCTGATCCCTGGGGGGATCCCGCTGTCCCTCAGTTCGTCGCCACATCCAGCAGATCCACCAGTCCCCTCGTCCCATTCCCACCCTCCCCCTGCTCCCGAATCCCAAATCCTCTCCCAAAAACCCACCCCTGGAGCCATTTGGCTGGAATTCCTCCCACTCCACTGATTTTAGAGGAGAACCCGCTGCCAGTCGGGATTTCCCCGATCGCAAATCCCCCAAAACCGGGGACCCAAGGACGCTCCCGCAATTCCCGACGCAAACATCCATCTCCAAACACCTCTTGGGTGCCACAGGCCGCGCTTTTTTCCCCTAAAAGCCCCGTTCCCGGTGGATTTTCCCCCCCCCCCGGAGCTGTGGCACAGAGGGAGCCGCTCCGGCCGTTCCCGCGGCTCATTAGGAGGCAGCAGCTCATTAATTCGGGAATGAGTCACCGAGCAAACAAAGCGCCTCGTTCCAGGTGACACCGGAGCGCCGGGAGCCGATGGAATCGCGGCTGGAGCGGGAAGGAATAAAGGCGTTTGTTGGGAAGGGCCGGGGCCGCAAATCCTCGGGATGCTCCCGGCGCGGCTCCTTCCTGCTCCTTCCAGGGACGGGATGGGGGGGAAGGAGAAGGCACCTGCTGGAGGGACAGGACGGGATGGAGGGGAGGGAACTGGGAGGGAACTGGGAATCTGCCGCCTCCCAGTACGGCCCCGGCACCGCTGGGGGTGAGGGATGGCTGGGAGCACACGGGGATCAGGGATTTAGGGAATGCTTGTGTGGGAAGGGACATTAAAGGTGATCCTGTTCCCTGCCGTGGGCAGGGACACCTCCCACCATCCCAGGGGGATCCAACCTGGCCTGGGACACTCCCAGGGATCCAGGGGCAGCCACAGCTCCTCTGGGAATTCCATCCCAGCCCTCACTGCCCTCACAGTCAAGGATTTCTTCCCCAAATCCCCCCTAAATCCCCCCTTTCCCATGGGAAGCCATTCCCTGTGTCTGTCCCTCCAGCCCTTGTCCCCAGTCCCTCTCCAGCTCTCCTGGAGCCCCTTCAGCCCCTGGAAGGGGCTCCAAGCTCTCCCTGGATCCTTCCCTTCTCCAGGGGAACATTCCCAGCTCTCCCAGCCTGGCTCCAGAATCAAGGAATCCTGGAATGGGTTGGATTGGGAGGGACCTTAAATCCCATCCCACTTTTCCATGGGCAGGGACACCTCCCACCATCCCAGGGGGATCCAACCCGGCCTTGGACACTCCCAGGGATCCAGGGGCAGCCGCAGCTTCCTGGGGCAGCATCATCCCTGGACTCTGGAACAGCCTTCCATTGGGACAATGGAGTTCCTAAGGGAAGCAGAATTCCTTCCTTTTCCCCCAATTTCTTTCCCTCTGCACCCCGGGGTGGGCAGGGCAAGGGGGGGCCCCTCAAGTGAGACTCCCCTGCAGAGCTGCATCCAGGGGGAATTCCAGGCACAGGGAGGAGGTGGAGCCATTGGAATGAGCCCAGAGGAGGCCACGGAGCTGCTCCAAGGGCTGGAGAACCTTTGGCATGGAGAGAGACTGGGAGAGCTGGGAATGTTCCCCTGGAGAAGGGAAGGATCCAGGGAGAGCTTGGAGCCCCTTCCAGGGGCTGAAGGGGCTCCAGGAGAGCTGGAGAGGGACTGGGGACAAGGGCTGGAGGGACAGACACAGGGAATGGCTTCCCACTGGGAAAGGGGGGATTTAGGGGGGATTTGGGGAAGAAATCCTTGACTGTGAGGGCAGTGAGGGCTGGGATGGATTTCCCAGAGAAGCTGTGGCTGCCCCTGGATCCCTGGAAGTGTCCAAGGCCGGGCTGGATCTCCATGGGATGGTGGGAGGTGTCCCTGCCCATGGAAAGGTGGGATGGGATGGGATTTAAGGTCCCTCCCAATCCAACCCATTCCAGGATTCCTTGATTCTGGAGCCAGGCTGGGAGAGCTGGGAATGTTCCCCTGGAGAAGGGAAGGATCCAGGGACACCTTGGAGCCCCTTCCAGGGCCTGAAGGGGCTCCAGGAGAGCTGGAGAGGGACTGGGGACAAGGGCTGGAGGGACAGACACAGGGAATGGCTTCCCATGGGAAAGGGGGGATTTAGGGGGGATATTGGGAAGGAATTCCTGGCTGGGAGGGTGGGGAGGCCCTGGGCTGGATTTCCCAGAGGAGCTGTGGCTGCCCCTGGATCCCTGGGAGTGTCCAAGGCCGGGTTGGATCCCCTGGGATGGTGGGAGGTGTCCCTGCCCACGGCAGGGGGTGGCACTGGATGATTTTTAACGCCCCTTCCCACCCAAACCATTCCACGCTTCTATCCCAGGATTCCAGGATTCCATCTGGGAGCTGCTGCTGGGGCAGATCCAGGACCCGCAGCTCCCTCCCCCCGTCCCACGGGATCTCCCGAGGGTGGGAAGGGAACAACCGGCACCATCCCGGCAGGAATTAGTGACCTCACCACCCTTTCAGTCCTTTTTAGGTGCTTTTTCTTCTCCTTCCCTGAATTTTCCTGGAAGCAGCAGGAGCTGGGAACGCTCCCGGGAGCGGAGCAGCTGTGGGCACGTCCCGTCCTGCCTCCCCAAGCTCCCAAAACTCCCAAAGCTCCCAAAGCCGGCGGGGAATTCCTCGGCAGTGACGTCGCGCTCGGGGCAGAGTTTCAGCTTCGCGTCGTTTCCCCCAGAAATCCCAAAGGGGGTTGATTTGGGATCCCCAAAGGGGGTTGATTTGGGATC
>NW_020887831.1:0-3552 GCF_003945725.1 Corapipo altera
GGGAAGGTTTGGGAAGGTTTGGGAAGGGAAGGTTTGGGAAGGGAAGGTTTGGGAAGGGAAGGTTTGGGAAGGGAAGGTTTGGGAAGGGAAGGTTTGGGAAGGGAAGGTTTGGGAAGGGAAGGTTTGGGAAGGGAAGGTTTGGGAAGGGAAGAACGCGGTGCCAGTGGGAAAAGAGCGGGAGAGAAGGAAGTTCAAGTGAAATTAAAGGAAATTAAGTCAAAATTCCGTGGGTTTTCCAAGTGAAAGGGAAAACTGGCTGTGCTGGGAGGGGGGGCAGAGCACTGCTGGAAGGATGGGGATGGGATGGGGAGCCCTGAGCTGAGGGAAAAGGAAGGAATCTCCTGAGCCTGGGAAAAAAAGGAAGGGAATTCCTTCAGATAGAAAAAAAAAGGCAGGGAATTCCCTGAGCTATAAAGAAAAAAAAAAGACAGGGAATGCTCTAAGCCTAGAAAAAGGTAGGGAATGTCCTAAGCTAGAACAAGGCAGGGAATTCCCTAAGGTAGAGAAAGGAAGGGAATGCCCTAAACCTAAAAAAAGTAGGGAATTCATCAAAGCCAGAAAAAAAAAGCAGGGAATTCTCTAAGCTGGAAAAAAGCAGGGAATTCTCTAAGCTGAAAAAAAGCAAGGAATGCCCTAAATCTAGGAAAAGGCAGGGAATTCCCTAAGATGGAAAAAGGAAGGGAATCCTCTAAGCCCAGAAAAAAAGGCTGGGAATGTCCTAAATGTAGGAAAAGGGAGGGAATCCCTTAAATAGAGGGAAAGGCAAGGAATGTCCTTCAACCCAGAAAAAGGGCAGGGAATTCCCTAAGCCTAGAAAAGGGCAGGGAATTCCTTAAACTCAAAAAAAGGCAGGGAATTCCCTAACCTAGAAAAGGGCAGGGAATCCCTTAAACCCAGAAAAAGGGAAATTCCCTAACCCAGAAAAAGGCAGAGAATTCCTTAAACCTAGAAAAGGGCAGGGAATTCCCTAAGCTAGAAAAGAAAACAAACCAGGGAATGCCCTAAACAGAGAAAAAGGCAGAAAATGTCCATAAACCCAGAAAAAAAGCAGGGAATTCCACAAAGGCAGGACAAGGCAGGGAATTCCACAAAGCCAGGACAAGGCAGGGAATTCCCAGCCCTGGGCCCCTGGAGGGGCCAAAGGCACAAAAATAGGGAAAAGTGTTGGGATTTACTGGGATAAAGCCTCTTCCTGAGGCTGATCCAGACTCCTGGAGGAGCTGGAGAGGGACTGGGGACAAGGGATGGAAGGACAGGACACAGGGAATGGCTTCCCAGGGTTAGGTGGGATATTGGGAAGGAATTCCTGGCTGGGAGGGTGAGGAGGGGCTGGGATGGAATTCCCAGAGAAGCTGTGGCTGCTCCATCCCTGGAAGTGTCCCAGGCCAGGTTGGATCACCCTGGGATGGTGGGAAGTGTCCCTGCCCGTGGCATGGCAGGACTGGATGATCCTGAAGGTTCCTTCCATCCCAAACCCTTCCAGGATTCCACGATTCCCCACCCTGGGAACACTCTGCTGGATGGGAATTAAGATCCTTTCCCACCCAAACCCATTCCAGGATTCCATAGAAAGCACCAACTGGTCTGAAAGCACGAGGAAAACACACCTGGAACCTCCTGGAGCCCTTTGGAAAACAGCTCAGAGGCTGCTCCAGACCCAGGGCAGAGGCCTCGGGGCTTTCCCGTAGGAATTCTGGGCCCCTGGGATCAGCAAATCCCAGAGTTTCCGCTGGGAAAAGCTGCACGGGAGGGGACAGGGTGGGATTTGGGAATGCTGGGATCCGACAGACCCGGAAAACCTCCCTGTGCTCCAGGTGTGACCCCACCAGCTCTGCCTGGAGGGGAGGGAGAGGCCCCAAAGCCGAGGAAATCCGGGAAAAAAGGGCGCTGAGGATTCCCAAGGAAAACCTGAGCAACCTTCCCGCAAATTGTGGGGTTTCCAAAGCCTTTCCTGCTCCTTTCCCTCCCCCTCAAGTCGATTTTCCTGCTCTCCACCGACTGGGATTTGCCTCAAAAGCACCGAAAAAGCCCCTTTTCCTCACTGGAACCACTGGGAAACCCAGACTCCTGGATCCCCGTGGCTCCGTTTTTCCACCTGTTTCCCAAGGAAATGGAAAGAAGGGAATGAAGGCCAAGCTGGAATAACCCCCCCCTGGGGCAGCCTGGGAACCAACCCCTCAACTCCGGGGTCACAGCCTGAACCAATACAAGGAAAAAAGACTGAAACATTCCAGGGGAAAACCGAATTTTTCCTGGGATTTCCAGAGTTCCAGACTCCCAGGAGGTGGATTTGCAGCCCCAGGGATAAAGGAGGAGCTGGGAGAGCTGAGCCAGGAGGACTCTGCTCCCCCCCAGGGGAAAATAATCGACGTTTGGGGCTTAATAACTATAAATTTTAAGAGTTTTATCCGTTCAAACCCCCCCTTCCCGAGCCCCTGCCAAGGCCTGGAAGATCCATCCGTAAAAACAACGGGATAAAGGAGCTGGAAAACCCCCTTATCCCTCAGACTGGCACTCCCTGGGATGGAAAACCAGCGGATGAGTCTCCCTTTCCCACCTTTTCCCCCCCCCTCACCTCCAGGAGCTGTGCCCAAACCAGTGCAGGGGGAGCAGCAGCCCCCAGAGCTGGGTGGGAATTCCAAAGGGAGGGATGGAAGGGTCGGGAATCCCCTCTGGGCATCAGCACCACGATCGGGAGGCTTGGAAAAAATCCTTTGGGAAACGAGAGATGGAAAGGATTCGGCGACTTTCTTTCCCTGGAGACAGGAGGAAAGGGTATTTATGGAATCCTGGAATGGTTTGGGATGGGAGGGAGCTCAAGGATCGTCTCATTCCCAACCCCTGCCATGGGCAGGGACACTTTTCCACTATCCCAGGATGATCCAACCTGGCCTGGGACACTTCCAGGGATGGGGCAGCCACAGCTCCTCTGGGAATTCCATCCCAGCCCCTCCCCACCCTCCCAGCCAGGAATTCCTTCCCAATATCCCACCTAACCCTGGGAAGCCATTCCCTGTGTGCTGTCCCTCCAGCCCTCATCCCAAATCCCTCTCCAGCTCTCCTGGAGCCCCTTCAGGCCCTGGAATGTGCTCCAAGGTCTCCCTGGATCCTTCCCCTTCTCCAGGTGAACATTCCCAGCTCTCCCAGCCTGGCTCCAGAGCAGAGGGGCTCCAGAGCCCTTGGAGCATCTCCGTGTCCCCTCTGGATTCACTCCAGCAGCTCCACGTCCTTCAGGAATGTTGGGAAGCCCCAGAGCTGCAGGTTGGAAGTTCCTCAGCTCCTCTTTTCTCCCAGGTTTCAAGAAGGGAATCCTTGAACCCTTTTCCCACTTCCCTGGGACTTCCCCTGCCTGCCAGGACTTCCCAAACGTGATGGAAAAGCTGCCTGGAAACTCCAGCAGCCAATTCCCTCAGGAGGTCCCATGGACTGATCATGGAATCCTGGAATGGTTTGGGTGGGATGGGATCTTAAAGATCATCCAGTCCCACAGGCAGGGACACTTCCCACTATCCCAGGATGATCCAACCTGCCCTTGGACACTTCCAGGGATGG
>NW_020887832.1:0-3552 GCF_003945725.1 Corapipo altera
TGCTGCAGAAGAAGAGAAGCCACGGGTGCTGCACCCACAAGCCAGCACAGAGGCGTCCAGGAGCATGAGAAACGCGAGGGGCCGCGCCTTGTTTCTGAGAACTTTTTAAGCCTTTTCGCGACGGTTTGAAAAGCAAAACGTTAACGCGTGGCGTGTGACTTTTTGTAATAGGAAACACACACGCAAATCGGGCAGAACAGCCCTCTCAGCCCGAAGCGGCTTCGCGGCTCTCGCCCACAGCAAAAAGGGCGACTCGCGAATTTAAGGAGTTGTTCCTGACTGGCAGCATTCTCACCTCTTCAAAAGAACAAAAGGTACAAGGTTTTGGGAAATATATTCCGTGATTTGTTCTCCTTTAAAAAGTGAAATGAAGCTGGAGAATCTCATGGATACAAAAAAAAAAATTAAAAAAAAATAGGAAAGCTGCAAAAGTATAGCCGGCATTTTAGACAACTCCATTCATAACATCAATTGTGATTTCATTCAAGTGAAGTGCCTTCATTACAGCTTTCTCAGTGTTCTATTTGCCTGCCATTTGCTTGGCTCTTCCACAGGCAATGGAAACCGAGCAGGCAGGTTTATTTGCAGCTTAAGTGCTAATACAGTTTCGAGTCCTTCCAAGTGCCGACACTTCAGAGTCATCTTCATTTCAATCACTTGCTTTAACATCTAAAAAGAGCACTAAAGTTTTCTTGTGGAAAAAAAGCAGCTGCTGCTAAGCCTGAGAATAAATCTGATGTGATCACTTTAAAAGCCACATATGACCAAGCTCAGGTAGAGGAAGCAATAATTACAGATATGGCAGAGCCTTTAGAAGCATCAACACCCTGCTGCTCCTTTTTATGCTTCATTCTTTAGTCCAGACTTTCACTCCTCACCCAAAACACAAGTAATTTACTATCCTGAAACAACCCAGTAAGGAAAAGGTGCAAAGGTTCAGCACGTTTAAGTGTCCACATCCCCAGCACCTCTGTCTTACACTCAGCTCATTTCTGGCCTTTCTACCCACACAGGCAAAAAAATTGTTTTCCATCATGTCATAGAATCACAGAATGTTTTGGGTTGGAAGGGGCCTAAAACACCATCTCGTTCCAACATACTGCCATGGGCAGGGACACCTTCCATTATCCCAGGTGGCTCCAGGCCCTGTCCAACATGGCCTTGAAGATTCCCAGGGATGTGGCAGCCACAGCTTCTCTGGGCAACCTGTGCCAGGGCCTCCCCACCCTCCCAGGGAAGCCATTCCCCCTTGTCCTGTCACTCCAGGCCCATGTACCAAGTCTCTCCATAGATCTCTTGGAGCCCCTTCAGGTACTGAAAGGTCTCCCCAAAACCTTCTCTCCTCCAGGCTGAACAATCCCAATTTCCCAGCCTTTCCTTATATAATATATATATTATATTAGAGGAGTCACCATCCATTTTCACACTTCTACCCACACACTTAGAACCAGGCTGCAAAGAGACATATGGCATCACCTGCCACCACAGGCAGGGGAAGGGACAAGACTCCAGTTTTCCAGTGTAGAAGATGACAGCTCTAGCCTCTGCAATTCCTACTCCCAAGCAAACACAGTACAAATAGGAAGTACCTTATCAGGCTGAACCTCTGTTCTACACACTCAAGCATTTAATAAATCCTCATCAACTCTAATAAAAACCATGCTTGAGGTGTGATTTTGAAACTTAAAAGAGGGAGTGGATGGTTATCTGACCCACTATACCCAGACTCAGCAGTGTGTTGTTCATGGTTACCCACAAAGACCTCTGAGTTTCCGTAACACCCATGAAGTCAAACTTTCCAACCATCCAGGCAGTGTTTGAAGCCTTTACAGCAGGAGGAGGAAAAGTTTAGAGAACAAAGCTAGAAGAAGAAGAATGTCATCACACATGAAAGCCAGCTGTTGCTGTTGGAAGGATGCAGTGTCAGAACAAAGTACAGCTTTCTCTCTGTGAGAAAGAAACTGATAACAAGCTGTAACTCACTCACTGAACTAGTATAACAGATAATCTACACCATATTCTCCTCTTGGCCTGAGAGGGACAATTAGAATTGCCCTTATACTGTACCATGATGTCATCTCTTTCTTTAATCATCCTCTGGATGAGGATGGAGGAAGTCCTTCAAAGCAGACTTCTTATCAACCAAGAAAAACAGCACCTGGAAAAGCTTCTTTCAGAAGCCTTTCAGATCTTTCAGATCTTTCACCATGGCAAAGAGAAACTCTGCAGGCTGAAAAATTACACCTATTGCTGATTTTGTCAGCATATATTTTCCAAATACACACTACAAAGCTCTGTCTCTCAGAGCTCTCCTATCTCATAACAGCAAGGCAAGCAGTTTCAAAAGCTTACATTGTGTCTCCCCTTCTGTCTACAGCAGCAAGTTGGCACAGTCGAGAGTGGAAATAGTTACAATCATTTAAGCCAGCATTTTATACCTTGTATGCCAGACTAACTGGGCCACACACCACTGGTTCACTTCTCTAGTGTGTTGTACTGGGACTTTGCAATGGCAACACATGTGGGCATGCCAAGGATGAAGATGGAAAGACGGATTGGTATGGATTTCATTACAGGTAGGTCACTGAAAGCACCAGAATCCCTTCTGGGGCAGTTCACAGAGCTTTGACTGCCACAGTTCACTGCCATTGTCCTACTTTGGTTTGGGCCAGTGCCTTGTACAACAATTCTCCCACCCATTACCACCTGGAGATATTCAACAATTTGCTTTAGACATGGTTAACCTAAGCCTAAGCACAGTGTCACTAAGGCCTAACTGCAAGGGCTGAGAGCTTTCTCCACGGGATCACTCTTTCTTCCATCACTTTTGAGGACCTGGTGTCACACCACCAGCTGCAGAGCACCTCAGAGGTCCACTAAAGGAAAAACCCGCATTTCCACCACTGTGTTCACATCTTAGATGGACTGTCATGACAATTAGTGACCACCCTGGCCCTATTCCTGGTCTGGAAGTGTTTCAGCCCTGAAGAGTTCAGCAAAGTACTTTGCAGTCTGTAATGGTCTGTGCAGCAGAACCAGACAGAGACTAGTTGTCTCATCTCACCGAACCATTTTCTGGATTGCCTTCCACGTCACCTTAGATATCTCAGTAGAGACCAGTCTATATGGATCAATAAATCATCCCTCAACCTGTCTCATCACTGATTAAGAAGTTCTCTACCAACAGTGACAAAGAGCACCAGTTCCTTTCTGAAATAGCAAACCAAGCCAATCTCAGTGACTACAGTGTGGTGTTGTTCTGTACTCACAGCCCACTAGTACCCTAGATGGTAGAAAAACATGAAAAGAGTGAATTTGATCAATGGTCAACTGTCATTAGCAAATGGCAAAATATTCAAGTCAAGGTGAACAGGAATTGCTGGATGACGGGAGATATGATCCACACAGAATCATAGAATAGATTGGGTTGGAAAAGACCTCCAAGATCATCAAGTCCAACCCCTGATCCAACTCCAATTACTATATCATGGCACTAAGGGCCACGTCCAATCTCTTTTTAAAAACCTCCAGGGATGGTGAATCCACCACCTC
>NW_020887833.1:0-772 GCF_003945725.1 Corapipo altera
CGTCTCCTCGGTGGCCCGGGCCTCGCTCTACGACATGCAGCGCTTCGGGCGGGACCCGTACGCGGACCGGGCGCGCTATTCCGCCTTCTGAGCCGGAGGTGAGCGTGTTGGCGGCACTCGGTGCCGCGGGGGGGCCCCGCTGCCAGTGGTCCCGGTCGCGCCAGTTGAGCTCGAGGCGGGTGACGGGTTGCGGTGACGCAGATGGGCCCCCGTGACGCAGACGGGCCGTGCCGGGGTCCCGCGGGCGTTAAAGCCCGGCCGTGCCGAGGAGGTGCCGCGGTGAGCGGGGTCGGTGCTGTTGGTCGCTCTCGCGGCCGTAACTCACGTTCCCAGCGGGCCAGGAGACGTTCTGGCACAGTCCCCGCAGGGTGGGGGGTTCCTGCAGAGCCCCCGGGCCGTGGCTGCCACGATCACCCCCCGGGGTAACTCCAGGCTGGAAGGGCTCCGCCCCGGTCCCGGTGAGGGTCCCGGTGGCCGCTGGGAGCCCCCGCTGCTGCTCCACGTCAGGACTCTGGTTGCTCCCAGGAAAGCCGCAGCTCCCCGGGGTGCCGGGGCTCGGCACGGTCTCGGGGGGCACCTGCGCCAACTGCTCTTTTCTCTTTCAGGTAAGATTTGTGCGGCTGGACGTCGGGGTCCCGTCGCACGCCGATCGGTCTCGGGCCGCGCCGGGTCCCAGCGCCGCCGCGTGCCGCTCCCCAGCCGGTTCCCTACGGACGCGCGGCTCGGCCCGGGCAGGATTAGCTCAGCCCTTCCCCCTGCCCAGCTTCCCCCG
>NW_020887833.1:872-3546 GCF_003945725.1 Corapipo altera
CCCCCCCCCCGGGGCTCAGGTGCCGCCGTCCCCCAGCGCCAGCTTTGCTTTGCTTCGCCGCCCCCCTGTCGCTCCCCCCGGAGCTGCCCCGAGTCGTCGTTTGCCTTTTTTTCCTTTATTTTCGAGAGGCTGGAGAAGCCCGTGGTAGGTTTGTAGCCCGAGGCTGGAGAAGCCCGTGGTAGGTTTGTAGCCCAAGGCCGTAGCTGACCGGAGCCCGCCGCGCCGGCGGGGGTGGATCCCTCCCATCCTTAGCGTCCCCCGACCCCCTCTTCCGGTAAAATAAACCCAGAATTTTTAACAAATGGCGCTGGCTCCGCCCCCGCTTCTTTCTCTGCACTCGAGTTCCCCCCAGAATGTGGCGGGGAACCTTTTGGGGGAACCTTTTGGTGGAACCTTTTGGTGGAACCTTTTGGACTCACCGGGGCTGCCCCTGCCCTGCCCGGCTCTGCCAAGGGAGGGGCAGATGAGCCGGGGAAAGGGGGGCACCCCCAAAATAGCCCCCGGCCCCCCAAAAGGGGGTAACGATGAGGCTTTAATGAGCCCCTGGCTCTGCTCCCCACCTTCCCTGCACCCTCAGGGGTTTCCCTCCTCATTTTCCTCCTCCTCACGGGCAGCCTGAGCAGCAAATTAACCTGCCCGGGGCTAATTAGTCCCTAGACTGGCTGGTTTGTCCAAATTAACCTGCCCGGGGCTAATTAGTCCCCAGACTGGCTGGTTTGTCCCCACGTTGTCTCGTCGGTCACCAACCCGGCTCCCCGGTCCCCACATTTATTCAGTGGTCCCCAGACGGGTTTATTGGTCCCCAACCTGGCTGGTTTGTTCCTAAACCATCTCCCTCCTCCCCACACGGCTCCTTTGTCCCCGAATGGCCCCCGCCACCCTCCTGCCTCTCCACCCTCCTGCCTCTCTGTGCTCCTTCTGTTCTTCGGTGACGTCGCCGGTTCCGCCTGCGCTGGCTCCGCCTCTGCCTCGGCAGCCGCCGCTCCCATCGCTCCCATCACTCGGTGACGTGGCCTGGGGGGCTCGTGGCCTGGGGGGCTCGGGGGGGGACACGTGTGGCTGCCCTGGAGAGGAGGGGAGAGGCCTTAGACCCTCCTGCCTGGCTAATTAACGTGGTGTTAATGAGCCCCGGCCGGCCCTCCCACGGCACAACCAGGCCCATGTCACAGTGGCCCGTGACTCTCCCGGCACACACCACCCACCACCCCTGCCACGGCTCACGCGGGTTTGCCCCTCAAAACCAGGTTTTCTCACCCCAAACGAGGCTGTGGTGCAGGTTGGTGCCCGGCAATCCCTCGTGTTCACCGCGGCAGCGTCACGATGGCTCCGAGTCCAGCGCTGCTGTCCCAGCGCTCCGGCCCTTCCCGCTGCCGGCACCGCACAGCTCGTGCTCCAGATCCGCCTCTTCCGTGGCGGCAAAGCGGCTCCAGCGCCAGGAGTGGCACCGAACCGGGTGGGGTGTGGTACCAGTGGCACTGGGAACTGTCACTGAGAGCGGGAGGAAACCCCCAGGGCCAGGGAAGAACCAGGCGGGAGGCGTCGGGAACCGAACAGACCCCAGTGTTTATTTACAATCATAAAAAACCCCGGCACCGCGCCGGGCACGACGCTGGAAACGGGGGGAATTCACCCAAAAACGGGGCGACTCGTGGTACAAAAAGAGCCTCGGTGGTTACGAACCGGCACCGAGCGCCGTAACCGCGGAACCCTCTAGAAAAACTCAAATAAAGAGCGACAAACCGAAAAAAGCAGCTAAAAAAGGCCAGTCCGTGCGCCGGGAGCGGCTCACAGGCGGCGCTGGTAGCCCGAGTGGACGCGGGCGGCGGGCAGGTAGTCGTTGTACCCGCCCGAGTACCGGGCGTACTCGGCGTGCGCGTCCGGCAGCCGGCGATAGTCCAGCGGGGACTTGGTGGGCGAGCGGCGGTAGCCCAGCGGCGAGTCGGCTAAGCGCCGGTAATCGGCCAGGTCGGACAGGCGGCGCTCGGAGCCGTACCTGGGCGAGAGAACAGACGGGGATGAGTTGGTGGGGGGGGACGACACACAGACGGTGCCCAGATCCACCCCGGCAGCACCGCATCCCCCCCGGGCGCGCGTCGCGGCTGGCACGGCCGGCGCAGGACGGGTCGGGTGCCACGGTGGCTCCGCCGCCGGCTCCCCCCGTCCCGCCCGGAGCCCCATCCCGCCCCGGGGACGTAGAGCACGAGCGGAACCATCGCGCCCCCCGCACCGGGCGTTGGCGTGCCGGTGCCACGCCGGTCAAGCCCCGAGGGGCACGCCGGTGCCCGGCGAGCCGGCACAGGGTGAGCGGCAGGGGCGGGTGCGGGTGCCCCGCCCGGCGCCGTACCTTTTAGCCAGGGCGGACGATTTTTTGTACGGGTCGTCGTAGACGGCGCTGCGAGGCGGGGACAGGCGGGTGCGCTCGTAGGGCGGTGCGGCGGCGGCGGCCTGAGCCAGGCCCAGGTAGGAGCCCGCCGGCTGCCCCAGCTGGCTCGGCCCGTCGTAGGCGCTGCCCGGCTGGGCTCGGTACGCGGCCGCCAGCGCGGCGGAGGACGGCTGCTGCGCCGGGTAGGAGGCCGCCATGGCGCTGGAGGCCTGGGCCCGGTACGCGGCCGTCAGCGGGGCGGAGGCCTGCGCCTTGTAGGAGGCGGCGGCGGCAGCCTGGCTGCCGTAGGAC
>NW_020887834.1:0-3545 GCF_003945725.1 Corapipo altera
TTGAGGGGGGGCAGTTTTGGGGGGTCTCACCGTTGTTTGGGGGCTGCTGCCCCAGCAGCTGCTGCCTGACGTGCTGATCCACCTCGGGGTCCTCGTTCTCGGGGCCCCCCCGGGATCCCCCCGGGCGCCGCTCCCGCGCCCTCCGCACCAGCACCAGCCGGTCCCGGATGGATTTGGCCACGGCCTTGGAGTCGCTCTCGTGGAAGAACCCGGATCTCACCTGGGAGGGCATCGGGGGGGCCAGGTGAGGGGACCCCCAGAGCTGGTGGTGTTGGGGTCCCGTCCCAGGGGCCAACTGGAGGTTTCAGGGGGGAATGTGGGGACTTGTTGGCTTTGGGAGGGGCTCGAGGGGGGATTGAGGGACCGACCATGGAGTTCATGGGTGAATTTTGGGGTGTCAGTGGCTTTGGGGGGCTCCAGCTGAGCTTGAGTCACCAACCTTCGGCTTCAGGGTAATTCTAGAGGTTCATTGACTTTGAGGAGAGTTTTGGGGGGGGTCCCCAGAGGGGTTTTGGATCACCCTCAAGGGTATTTGGGGTCCCACCAAGGGGGTTTTGGGTCCCCCCTCACCATCTCCTGGGCCACCTCGTCGGGGTCGTCGGTGTCCAGGTCGAAGCTGAACTCGATGGCCTCGTTGTCCTTGTGCTTCCCCTTGAGCTTCTTGGGGTCCTCGACGCGGAGCCGCAGGGCCAGGGCGGGGTCGGGACCCCCGGGGTCCTCGGCCAGTTCCACCCTCAGCCCCGTGTCCTCGGCAAAGAACGAGTGTGCCAGGAGGTCCCGGATGGAGAGCCTGGGATTGGGGGGGGGCAGCCTCGGGGGGGTCTGGGGGGGGGGTCCCACCTCTCGTCCCGGTTCTGCCGGATGCAGCCCCGGGGGGTCCCAGGGAGGAGGCTCAGCCCCGGGGGGTCCCCTGGGGGTCCCGGGGGTCCCACCTCTCGTCCCGGTTCTGCCGGATGCAGCCCTCGATGAGCTCCTTCACCTCGGGGTCCCGCACCTTGTGCAGACTCGCTGGCTTGATGCCCTGGGGGGGAGAAAGGGGTCTTGGGGGGGAGGGGGGGGTGGGGGGGGCGGGGGGGGGGGTGGGGGGTCTGCAGGGGGGGTTGGGGATCTCAGGGGAGTTTTGGGGGTCTCACACTGGTGACTTTCCTGTAGATCTGGGTGGTGCTGTGGCACTCAGAGTAGGAGGACTGGGGGTTGTCAGAGTGGGTCTCAGGGAGGTTGGGGGGTGCTGGGGGGCTCGGGGGGGGTTCAGGGATCTCAGGGGTCTCACACTGGTGACTTTTCTGTAGATCTGGGCAGCGTTGTGGCACTCAGAGTAGGGGTACTCGGACGTGCCCATCTCCAACAGGCACATCCCGAAGGCGTAAACGTCCACGGACTCGTCGTAACGCTCCTCGTACATCTCGGGGGCCATGAACTCAGGGGTCCCTGTGGCAGCAGGGGGGCGTCAGGACCCCTGGGTGGGTCCCAGGAGGTCCTGGGGGTCCCAGATGGTCATGATCCCTGAGGGTGGTCCCAGGGGTCCCCAGGAGGGTCTCAGGTTGGTCTTTGGTGGGTCCCAGGCACCTAGGACCCTGGGGGGGGGAGGCCTGGGGGGTCCCAGGGTGGTCCTGGGGGGTCCTGGGGGTCCCAGGATGATCCTAGGGTGGTCCCAGTTGATCCCAGGATGTTCCAAGATGTCTCAGAATGTTCCCATGGTGGTCCCTGGATGTCCCCATGGTGGTCCCAGGATGTCCCAGAATGTTCCCATGTTGGTCCCAGGATGTCCCCGGATGGTCCCAGGTGTCCCCACGCTGCTCCCTGGGGTCCCCACGCTCACCGATGACGCTCTTGGCGAAGGAGGTCCTCATGAGCGTGGCCAGCCCCAGGTCCCCGATCTTGACGGAGCCAGTGGGGCCGGTGATGAAGATGTTGTCACACTTGAGGTCGCGGTGGATGATGGGGGGGGTCCTGGTGTGCAGGAACTGCAACCCCTTCAGGATCTGGCGGCACCAGCTCCGCAGCACCTTGGGCTTCATCACCTTGAACCTCTTCAGGTACCTGGGAGGGGCTGGGTGAGCCCCCTGTGACCCCCCAGAACCCCTGTGGCCCCCCAGCCCCCCCGGCCCCGCTCACGTCTTGAGGGTGCCCGAGGTCATGAGCTCGGTGACGAGGACGATGCATTTCTTGCCCCTCAGCGTTGACTCCCAGGAGTCGTAGAACCGGACGATGTTCGGGTGCTGGAGCCCCTTGAGCATCTCGGCCTCCTCCTTGAAGCGCTGCTGCTCCACCTTCGTCAGCTTCCGGTCCTGGGGGGAAGGCTGGCAGTGTCATCTTCATCATCGTCACCATCATCATTGTTATCATCATCATCACTGTCAGTGTTGTCATTGTCATCGTCATTGTCATCGCTGTCATCATCATCATCACTGTCGTTGTCATCATTGTCATCATAATCACCATCATTGTCAACATTGTCGTCATCATTGTCATTGTCATCATCATTATCATCACCATTGTCATTGTCGGTATCGTCATTGTCATCATTGTCATTGTAACTGTCATCATTGTCATCGTCATCATTGTCATTATCATCATTGTCATTGTCATCGTTATCATCATCATCATTGTCACTGTCAGTATTGTCATTGTCAGTATTGTCATTGTCATCATCATCATTGTCATCGTCATCATCATCGTTGTCATCATCATCATCGTCATCGTCATCATTATCATCATCATTGTCATTGTCATCATTGTCATTGTCAGTATTGTCATTGTCATCATCATCGTTGTCATCATCATCATCGTCATTGTCATTGTCAGTATTGTCATTGTCATTGTCATCATTATCGTTGTCATCATTGTTACCATCATGTCAGTGTTGTCATTGTCACCATTGCCATTGTCATCATTGTCATGGCCATCATCGTTATCATCATCATTGTCATTGTCATCGCCATCATTGTCACCCCATCACCGTTATCATCATTACCACCATCACCATCATCATCCCTGTCGTCATCATTGTCTTTGTCATCATTGTCTTTGTCAGCATTGTCACTGTCATCGTCATCATCCACCATCATCGTCATCATTATCATTACCACCATCACCATCGTCATCATTGCCATCATTGCCATCACTGTCCATCACTGTCATCATCACCACCGTCGTCATAATTTTCATTGTCACCATCATCGTCATCACCATCATCACCATCGTCATCATCATCATTGTCATCATTGTCATTATCATTATAACCATTGTCATTATCATCATCGTTGTCATCCTCATCGTTGTCATCGTTACCACCATCACCATCGTAATTGTCACTGTCATCACCATCATCATCATCATCATTGTCCAATTCCAGTATCATCATCATCACCATCATCATCATCACCATCTCCCAATTTCAGGGTCATCGTTATCATTGTTGTCATCATCATCACCATGCCCCAACTCTGGTATCATCATCATCATCATCATCATCATCATCATCATCATCAACTTTGGGCTGTTCTCACACCAGCTCCCACCCCCACCCACATCCCTGTGTCCCC
>NW_020887835.1:0-3543 GCF_003945725.1 Corapipo altera
TCCTGTCTGATCCCACAGCTGGGGTAAGGTGACCCTCAGAAGAGCCTCAGTGCCAGCACAGCCACAGAGCTCAGCAGTCGGGGGCCAAGGAGTGACCAAAGTGCTCGTGCCTCCCGCCAGTGGCTGCCCTGGGATGGCAGAGCCACTCGCCAGCCAAGGCCACAGGGAGTCTGTTAGGACGGCACTTGCTTGACCTTCTCTGCCCCCAGCAGCAATTGCTTACAGCCCTGTCTCCCATGGCTGGGTTTGGTTTTGTTTTCACCCCTTTTTTCTCTTTAACCCTCTCCTTGGCCACCTGACACAGGGTCAGTCAATTGTGCCACTCACTGTGTTGGGCAGGACCACGAGCACACCAGGCAGAGGGTTCTTTGCAGTGCCAGAGCTGGGGCTCTGTACCACGTAGGTGAATCCAACCTTCCCGTTGTTCCGCAGGGTGACCTCGGCTCTGGTGACTTCATTAAAGAGCTGGAGAGGAGAGAGGAGTGGGAAGTTACAGACACAGGCCTGCTGCTGGGAATCCCCTTCCTCTTTCATGGGGTTGAAAGCAGACACATCGCAGGAGCAGGGACCGGGGACGAGCTACGGGCACTTGGGAACGTGGGGAACCCCCAGGCACAGGGACCTGCACAGGAACAGAGTTCTGGCAGCACACAGAGGGGCAGAAACAACCGTGGGAGGGCCAGTAAGAAATGAAGCAGGGGACACAGGCCCTCTGCACTCTGAGGGGTCACCAACAGCCAGGAGAAACAAAGGAGGTGGCATAGAGGCTTTCCAGAAGAAAAGGCATCTGCATGCAAGTATTGGCAAGCAACACACCAGCCAAAAAGGAGACAGATGGGGCACCAAGACAGGGACAGCAGCTGGAAAGACCTGTGGACTTTTAACTGAGAAGTAGGAAAGTGGGGATTATTCTGGGACATTCTCTCCAACTGCAGTGACTGGAAGCCCAACCAGGTTATTTTGTGGATTAAGCAAGAGCATTAAACAAGAGCATCTCGTTGGAGCTCAGGCTTTAGGAGAGGATCAGCAGAGGGATGTCTCAGGGACATGTCTCTCTGGACATCCCCACTGGGATCCTGCTTGCTCCAGGAGGCAGCATTAGGCACCCTGAAGAGAAGGAATTCCCAACATTCTGGAGGGGGGTGGAGATGGCCATTGCAAAGCAGTCTGGATGCCAGACATACCCCTCCAAGGTTGTACTTCCAAGCCCCAGAGCCAAGAAAGGAGCTGGGAAGGGGAGGGAGCCCTGGGCCGGGCTGGGCAGCAACCTGCTGGTGATGGTCCCAAGGCAGCAGCTCTGCCAGGAGAAGGGGGTGGTACCTGCAGCCCGCAGTCAATCTCCTTGTCGCTCAGGTGGTAGGTGAGGACCGAAGTCTCCCCCCTCAGCTCCACCTCGTAGGTCGGGCCTCCCTCCACCCGGCACAGCGCTGTGACACGGGTGATGATGTTGGCATGGCCAAAGAAGGTGAAGGGTACCTGCTGGCTCTTGCCCGGCTGCAGCACACCGGACACCGGCTGGACATCGAAAACCTGCAGGAGGGGAGGAGAGATCGAGTCACTGAGCGTGGAAATGGGTGCAGAAGAGCAGCCGTGGCCTGGAGCGAAGTACAACCATAGCTGGAGGGGCCTATTCCTCAAACACCAGCCAGAAGCATCCTAATCTCATCCTGCCTCCATGCCACTGACCAGTGGAGGGAGCATGGCCCAAGTCTTCTGCCATACTTACTGCTCAATGCATTAATTAATACCAGACATTAAAGTAAACTGGGATGTCTCCTGGCAGCAAGACATTCTCTCTGCTGCAGAACTTGCCTTTAAAACTGGTTTTTACTGCCTTCAGAAAAGCAGGAGACTCAGAGGTGAGAGCTCTTGGAGCTGAGGGGAAGACTCCAGCCCAGCTCATGTGACTCCTGAGGCTTTTCCCTCTCTCTCTGACTTAACATGCTGCTCTCTCAAGGTGCTACACCAAAAGCTCCTGAAAAATATCCTGTTGAGCACCTGATGAGGTACCAGGGGAGCAATGCCCTCCCTGGGTGCTCCAGAGGGAGTTCTGTAGCTCTGGGGGCAACAGACCTGCTTGCCACACTGAAAACGTGCAAGCGAGAGAGATTCCCACTCACCTCCTCCGCTCTGAAGCCAGGGGCCTTTGCCTCCGCCGACTGTCCAGACCCCTTCGTCTCCACTGAGCTCCGAGGCCCTGCAGCAGTGGATGGTGGCACCTGGAAGACAAGGCACTTTCCATTCCAGGACACAGCCACCTTGCCAAGTCTCACTCTATAAAAGGCAGCTCTGGGGCCGTCACTGCAATGCCGGCTCGTGGGTGAAGGCAGAGACCTTAAAACGGGTGGTCCAACTGGGTTGGGAAGGGGGTACATGGAGATCAGGATTTGGCACAGCTTGCTACAGGAAGGAAACTGGGAGCCTTCTCATCATGATGCAGAAAAGCCTCATTTTACATTGTAAAGAAAACAAGCCAAAAAATCCCCAACTCAGCATAGGTCTGTAGGATCGGAGTGGGCTTCTCCAAAGAAAAGTATCCTATTTCTCCCTCCCCAGACGCCCCACGTCCAGCCACTGGCCCTGCTGCCCAGCCCACTCTCAGGGCACAGATCAGCAGGGCAGCAAAAGCGGAGGTCAGCAGGAGCACGGCTTTTTGGTAGCAAGCTGGGGGAGGCAACACAGGTGGCAGGTGCACAAGAAAACCCACCTTTGCTTCTGGGGAGGCCTCTGATGACTTTTGGGAAGAGTCCTGCTTTGTTTCCAGAGAGTTCTCTGGATCTGGTGACTGTTCAGGAGAATCCCATTCTGTTTCCAGGGAGTCCTCTGAATCTGATGACTCTTCGGAAGAATTCTGTTCTGTTTCCAGGCAGTTTGCTGAATGTGATGATTGTTGGGAAGAGTCCTGTGCTGCTTCCGGGGCTTTGGCTGGCTCCTGCACACTTCCAGGCCTGAAGTACCTCCTTGAATAACGCCCACACTCAACATAGCCGAACCTGGCCATTTGTAGTTGGGGTTTGAATGTAGGTGGGGAAGGTATGAACCTGGAAAACAACATAACCATGATCACGGACCTGCAGTGGGAGGGAGGGACACCTGCACGAGCAATTCCTTGTCAGGATGCAGCCCCTGGGTGGGTGCAGGTGTGGTGAGCTCAGAAAGGGGGTGCCTCAGAAAAGGAGAAGGAAGGGGAAGGTAGCAAGATGTTCAGCATGAGCTCAGGTGCTAACTAGCTCTTTCTGTGACGTAATTTGGGACTTTCTGGGCATCCTCCAGCACTTCCAAGGCCAAGGCTGGGAATGCAGAGAAGGTAGCAAGGAGCAGAGAGCAGTTTCTCTGCTTGCAGAGAGGACCCATCCCAAAGCAGAGGGGCCAAAGGGCTGTGAAAGTGCCTCCACCAGCACTGTGGAGGTGGGACTAGGAGCCCTTCACCAAGGTGATCACTGCCTCAGGCCACAGAGGTCTGAGAAAGTAGATTTCCTCACCAGCTTTCCTTCCCAGAAGAAATCAGGAGGGGGACTACAGCAGCACCAAACTCATGGAAAA
>NW_020887836.1:0-3543 GCF_003945725.1 Corapipo altera
TGGAGGGTTGGGGACATCAGAGATGGGGTTTGGGGACAGTGGGGAGGGGTTTGGGGACAGTGGAATTGGGGGTGTCAAAAGGGGAATAATGGCCATGGGGAGGCCCTCGGAAAAATGGAGACACCAGGGTTGTCTTGGGGTGTCAAGGGGGGAATTAGGGGCACCAAGAGGGTCTTGGGGACACCAAGGGAGATCTCAGGGTTCACCTGCTCATATTGCAGCCCTTCCTCCCCCCCCCCCCCAGGCCCCATTAACCCTTCCCAAATGTCCCCTAACCTCCATTTTCCCTTTAATCCCCTCCCCCCACAGATCCCTTTGATGCTCGTTGCACCCTAGACCTCTTTTAACTTCCCTAAATACACCCAACCCCCCCCCGAAACCCCCAAATCCCCATCCAAACTCCCCAGATCCCCTCAAATCTCCCCCAGCCCCCCCTCAAATCCCTTCCAACCCCTCCCAAAGAGGGATCACCCGGCACCCTGGAACAGGAACACAGGCTGTACTGGGGGCACTGGGCTGTACTGGGAGGGCACTGGGGGGGCTCAGGTGTTCCACGACAACGTGGCTCAGCTCCAGGAGAGATCAGGGGAGCAGTGAGGAGGTACTGATCTGTACTGGTCTGTCCTGGTTTGTACCCCCAATCCCCAAAGCCCCTCCCCAGCTCCCCCAAGACCCTCCCTGACCCCAAAGCCCCCCAGGCCCCTGACTTGGTCCTGCTGCCCCTTGAGCATCTGCAACTCCTGCAGAAGCAGGCATTTCATCAGCAAATTTGCAGGTGACACCAAACTGGGGGGTGTGTTGATGTACTGGAAGGCAGGAGAGCTCTGCAGATGGACCTGGTTGAGGAAGAGTGTGGCAGCAGGAGCAGGGAAGTGATTGTTGGCCTAGACTGAGCACTGGTGAGGCCACCCCTCGAGTGCTGTGTCCAACTCTGGGCCCCTGAGTTGAGGAAGGCCATGGAGGGGCTGGAAAAGGTGCAGAGAAGAGCAGCGAAGCTGGGGAAGGTACTGGACCACAAGTGGTGTGAGGAGAGGCTGAGGGAGCTGGGGTTGTTGAGGCTGGAGAAGAGGAGGCTCAGGGGAGACCTCCTGACTCTCTGCAACTCCCTGCCAGGAGGTTGTAGCCAGGTAGGGGTGGGGCTGTTCTGCCAGGAAGCAGCAGTAGGACAAGAGGGCTGGGTCTTGAGCTGTGCCAGGGGAGGTTTAGGTTGGATATTAGGAAGCAATTTTTTGCCGAGAGAGTAATCAGGCATTGGAATGGGCTGGGCAGGGAGGGGGTGGAGTCAACGTCTCTGGAGGTGTTGAAGGTGAGACTGGATGTGGCATCAGTACCATGGTCTGGGAAGCACGGCACGTTGGATCAAGGGTTAGACTTGATGATCTTGGAGGTCTTTTCCAACCCGGCTGATTCTGTGATTCTCTGATTCCCATTCCTATGGCAACACATGCTTGAGGCTCTATCCCCAGGGTGATAGAGATATCTGTCCATGTATATCTCCAAGGTTAGTCTGTAAATGTGTGGTGTTAGAAAAACAGGCTAAGTTCTGGGATGGCTGTAGAACGAGAAAGAAACCCCGAAACCAGTGCAGGCAGGCAACCCTCAGCTTGCACATCATGTCCCGTCCCTGCAGGTTCATGTCCTTGAGCCCAGGCCCTGAGGTGAGCCTGAGAACTGGTGCAGAGGTGAGACCCTGAGGTGAGCCTGAGAATAAGTGCGAGGCACAAGTGCTGCTGAGGAAGGAGAACCCCGTGGTGGGGAACAGTCAAAACCGTGAGTGCCCAGCCCCGAGAAGTTGCTGTCTCCATCCCCTTTGTGCCAGGTGAGCTGGGGCTTTGCTGCAGAGATGCGGGCGCTGATTTGAGCGGCTCCAAGTGCTGAGATGGTGGGCACCCAGGAACACAAACTCTGCCTGGCCATGGAGCCTGCAAGGAGGAGCAGAGACAACAGTGGCAGTGTGGGGGGCCAGGTTCTCCCTGTGCCTTCCCCTGCAGACCCTGACTGTCCCTGCTGGACCCCTGTCCATCCCCATCAAGTCCCTGCCTGTCCCCCCCGGGCTGAGCTCCCCCAGGAACTGCCGTGGAGCTGAAACTGCTGCCATCCCCTCCCTGCAGCCGCTGGCACAACCAAGGGAGCAACAAAGGCAGGGCCAGGAGCAGAGGCAGCAGCAGGGGAGCACTGGGGGAACTGGGAAACTATTGTGGGGGCAGGAAAGAGGTGCTGGGCACGAGGCCAGGGCTGTGCTGAGCAGGCCCAGCCCTCACCTCCCCCCAGCCAACGCCGGCTTCCCGGGGGGTGTGGGAGGGACCCCCAGCCCGTGTGCCCCACACTCAACTGGCAGAGGGAGAGAGCCAAGGGACAGGACCACAGGCAGGGCCACAGATGAGGGACAGGCAGGGCCATTTCAGGACCACGGTGAGGGCACAGCCTGTGGCAACAGAGCTGCCCCGGGCCAGGGACCGCCGGGGCTGTTGGTACCAGCCAGTGCTGGGGCCGAGCAGAGCACGAGGTCTCTTGCAGACCCCTGGAACAGCCTCCCACTTGCCAACCCCCCCCGGTGGGGTGACACTGTCCCCTTCCTACAGGATACTCCCCTGAAATTTTCTAGGGGGCCTTTTGTGTTTATTCCTGGTTACTGATTCCTGCTGGGGACCTGAGGGAGGCTCTGCAATCCCATCCATGGGGCACAATCTCCTCTGCAGAGCTTGACTCACTGCAGACTTTGGAGGGAAATCTGTGCTGGCAACCTGAGTATGTCTCGACCCCCTGCACTCCCCCCCAGGATATTTGGGACCAGTTCCCCCTTGCTGGACACCCGTGGGATGTGGGGGCGATTGTTCTCCGGCTGTTGCTGCTTCACCCCTGTCCCTGCCCTTCCTGCCACTGTTGGGTGAGCGGGGCGACCATGATGGGAAAGGTGCGAGAGAAGCAAAGAGCAGGTGGGACCCCCAAAGGGAGCGTGAGTGGCAGTGGGTCACCTCCAAAGGGAGCTGGGGGGAACCAGGGGTTGGGGTGCTGATGGGAAAGAGGTGGGAGAGGGGGGCTGAGGGGAGGGGGGAGAGCGGGAACAGGGTTGGCGTTGGGGAGCCTTCATGTCCCCATGCCTTGATCCCTGGAGAGCAGGGGAGGCTGGCGAGCTGCAAGAGCCCCAAGAGCCTGGAGAAGGGGCACAGAGAAGGGGAAACCTGGACAGTGGGGACCCCTGGACGTGTGGGGAATGTGGGAAGAGTTTCAGCAACAACTCCCACCTCTACCCCCACCAGCTCATCCACACTGGGGAACAGCCCTACACATGTGGGGAATGTGGGAAGAGCTTTACCCACAGCTCCAGCCTCCACCTCCACCAGCACATCCACACCGGGGAATGGCCCTACAAGTGTTTGGAATGTGGGAAGAGGTTTCAGACCAACTCAACTCTCCTCGTGCAGTAGCAGGCGCACACGGATGAGAGACCCTTCCACTGCACCGAGTGCATGAAGCCAGGTAAAACCTGGAAAGTGAATCTAGTAGAGCAATGTAAGGATTAGAGAGAGTTAAACACAGAAT
>NW_020887837.1:0-1285 GCF_003945725.1 Corapipo altera
GGGGGGGGAGGCACACCTGGGCCATGCCCCCCTCACCTGCCCCGGCCTCACCTGTGCCTTCCTTGGCAGCCGAGAGCAGCGACAGCTACCACGTCATCCTGAAGTAGGACAGGTGAGGGCACCTGGGACACCTCGACACCTGGGACACCTGAACACCTGGAACACCTGAACACCTGGACACCTGGAACACTTGGATACCTGGGACACCTGAACACCTGGACAACTGGAACACCAGGACACCTGAAGCACCTGAACACCTGGACAGCTGGAACACCTGGACGCCTGAACACTTGGAGCACCTGGACACCTGGACACCTGGAACACCTGGACAGCTGGAACACCTGGACACCTGAACACCTGGACACCGCCCACTCCCAGCACAAGGACACGAGCAGAGAGCTGGGAACACCTGGGAGCCCCCAGGTGTGCTTACCTGTCTGTACCTGTTCCAGGTGACCCCCAGCTGTGGTTACCTGGCTGTGCCTGTCCCAGGTGTGGTTACCTGGCTGTCCCTCTCTCAGGTGACCCCCAGGTGTGGTTACCTGTGCTTACCTGGCTGTGCCTGTCCCAGGTGACCCCCAGGTGTGGTTACCTGTGCTTACCTGGCTGTGCCTGTCCCAGGTGACCCCCAGGTGTGGTTACCTGTGCTTACCTGGCTGCCCCCCCCTCAGCAGCTGTGAGGCCCCAGGTGTTCCCCCCCGGGCCAGGTGTGTCTCCAGGTGTGTGCAGGTGGGATCCGATCCCGCCGGGAATTTACCGATGGAAAATTTGGGAATAAAGGAATAACTGGGGGGGGGGGGGGGCGGGGGGGGGTGTCGCTGTTTTAGGGAGAAAAACAACGATTTGGCTCTTTCTGCTGAACACGGGGAGGGGTCAAAGCGCCCCTGGGCAGGTGCCCAGGTGAGGGTGTGCCCAGGTGAGGCTGTGCCCAGGTGAGGGTGTGCCCACATGGGAGGGTGTGCCCAGGTGAGGCTGTGCCCAGGTGAGGCTGTGTCCAGGTGAGGCTGTGCCCAGGTGGGGGTTGTTCCCAGGTGGGGGTGTGCCCAGGTGGGGGGTGTGCCCAGGTGGGGGTGTGCCCAGGTGAGGCTGTGCCCAGGTGGGGGTTGTTCCCAGGTGGGGGGTGTGCCCATATGGGGGGGCATGCCCAGGTGAGGGTGTGCCCACATGGGAGGGTGTGCCCAGGTGAGGCTGTGCCCAGGTGAGGGTGTGCCCAGGTGGAGCTGTGCCCAGGTGAGGCTGTGCCCAGGTGAGGGTGTGCCCAGGTGAGGCTGTGCCCAGGTGAGGG
>NW_020887837.1:1385-3543 GCF_003945725.1 Corapipo altera
GGGGGGGGGGGTGTGCCCAGGTGAGGCTGTGCCCAGGTGAACAGGCCGGGATGCTCCAGGTAAGCCGTGCCTGGGGATTTGGGGGGAAATGGGGGGAAAAGGCAATAAAAGCTGATTTATTTCAGTTTGTTGGAAATAAAGGGGGGGAGGGGCCAGGTGGGGGAGGGGCTGCTCAGGTGGGGGTGGGACAATGTGGTCACGTGGGGGGGGGGGCAGCAGCCCCCCGGGACCGATCCAGGAGTGCGGAGGTACCCCCAAATCACCCCAAAATAACCCCGAAATCACCCCAAAATAACCCCAAAATGATCCCCAAAAATCATCCCAACATAACCCCAAAATCACCACGAAATAACCCCAAAATCACCCCCAAAATAATTCCCAAAAATCAACCCCAAAATTACCCCAAAATAATCCCAAAAATCACCTCAAAATAACCCCAAAATCTCCACAAAATCACCCCAAAATAACCCCATCACTCCCAAAATAGCCACCAAATAATCCCCAAAACCACCCCCAAGAATCGCTCCAAAATCTGCCCCCAAACCACCCCCAACTCGCACCAAAATCACCCCAAAATCAGCTGCAGGCTCAACTTCCAAACCCCGCCAAATCACCCCAAAATCACCCACAAAATCAGCTGCAGTCTCAGCTCCCAAACCCTGCGGAATCGCCCCAAAATCACCCCCAAATTCACCTCAGAATCAGTCCCAGAATCCCCCAAAAAACCCCAATTTAGCCCAAAAATCCCCCAAATCAGCCCAAACCTGCAGCCGAGTCACCCTGAAACCGCCCCCAAAATCACCCCAAGTACCCCCAAAATCTTCTCCACATCCCCCACAGCCCCTCCATCCCCTATAACCCCAATCCCCTATAACCCCAATCCCCCACAGCCCCCATATCCCCCATATCCCCTATAGCCCCCATATCCCCTATAGCCCCAATCCCCTACAGCCCACATATCCCCCACAGCCCCCATATCCCCTATAACCCCCATCCCCTATAGCCTCCTCCCCTACAGAAGGAACAGGGGCAGTTCTGGGGACTGGAACAGGGAAGGTTTTTCCCACATTTAACAAGGTCGGGAAAGGGGATCCTGGGAATTCCCGCGTGGGGGATCCCACCCGGAACCGGGGGCAAAGGGGGGGATGGGGGGGATTTGGGATCCCAGGAGTGGTACAGGGGGGATTTGGGATCCCCAGAATGGGACAATGGGGATTTGGGATCTCCAGAACGGGACAATGGGGATTTGGGATCCCCAGAACGGGTTCAAACCAGTTCAACCCCAGTTGAAACCAGTGACCAGAGGCCTGGCAGAGTTTGGGGTCTCCCCTGCACTATTGGGGCAGTTTTGGGGTCTCCCCTGCACTATTGGGGCAGTTTTGGGGTCTCCCCTGCAATATTGGTGTGTTTGGGGTCTCTCCTGCACTTTAAGGCCCCTTCCCACCCATCCTGGGACTCTGAGTGGTCCCACCCCACGGTCCCCAGCCCATCCCCACATTCCCGTGTTCATGTCCCATCATGTCCCAGGCCTGTGTGTCCATCCCAATGTCCTGATGTCCCCATCCCAGTGTCCATCCCAGTGTCCCCATCCCAATGTCCCCAGCTCAGTTTCCCATCCCAAAATCCCAGCTCAGTGTCCCATCCCACAGTCCCATGCTTGTCCCCATCCCAGTGTCCATCCCAATTGTCCTGATGTCCCCTGTCCCACCCCAGTGTCCCATCCCACTGTCCCTATATCAGGTCTCAGCCCGGTGTCCCCATCCCAATGTCCATCCCAAAGTCCTGCTGTCCCTATCCCAGTGTCCCCATCCCAAGGTCCATCCCAGTGTCCTGCTGTCCCTATCCCAGTGTCCCCATCCCCATGTCCCATCCCACAGTCCCATGCTTGTGTCCCCCTCCCAGTGTCCATCCCAATGTCCTGATGTCCCCTATCCCAAAGTGTCCCATCCCAACGTCCCTGTATCAGGTCTCAGCCCAGTGTCCCCATCCCAATGTTCCATCCCACTGTCCCATCCCGATGGTTTCATCCCGGTGTCCCAGATCAGTGCCCCATCCCCCTGTCCCCATCCCCACGTCCATCCCAATGTCCTGCTGTCCCCATCCCACACATCCCCATCCCACACATCCCCATCCCAATGTCCATCCCAATGTCCTGCTG
>NW_020887838.1:0-3540 GCF_003945725.1 Corapipo altera
GGGAAAGCTGCTGGGTGCAGTGGAGGTAGTGGGATCGGGAAGGGACCGGTGCCGTTGGTCTGCAGCACTGTAAGGTGAGAACAAGAGGCTAGGGACAGGAGGGAGACAGGAGGGTGGGCTGGGGGGCTGTGGCAGTGCCAGTACAATGGGGACCCCAGGTTTGTGGTGGGGGACAAGTCTGGGATCTGTGGGCCACCACCTTCCAGCATGGCCCAAGGGAGAAGGTGGGATATGCCAGGAACAGTGCCGTATTGGGCTGCTCCCGGCAGCAAGGGAAAAACACAAGTGTGTGGACTCCCTGCCCTGTCCCCAGGGAATCTGGGGCTCCAGTTCGATGCTGGGATGGGACGACATGGATCTGGGGTGACATGATGCTCTGAAGAGCTGGGATGGGGCTGGAGTCCCTCTGACACCTCCATCCCTGCAGTGGGAACCCCTATGCTGGGCTGGTGAGCCACCTGCGGGCATCCTGGCTCTCCGGGAAGACACGGCCCTTGGAATACCGCGTGGCCCAGCTGGAGGCCCTGGGACGCTTCCTGGATGATAAGAAGGAGGAGATCCTGGAGGCCACCGCTGCGGACATGGGCAAGGTGAGAGGGGGCTGGGGTTCAGGGGCACTGTCATCATGTCTTTGGCATCCTTCATGCCCCTTTGTCTGGCTGTTGCATCCTCGTGGGGGTCAAGGCATGGGGTATCTCCTCTCCAGTGTCTTGTGTCCCTCTAGGTGTGCTTCAGGGCTGGTGTGGTGCATCCATAGGTGCTGGGTCCCCTCAGATCCAGGGACAGCGGAGGGACTGTGCTGCTGATCCCATCCCTAGTGCCCTGAAATTGGGCAAAGGCCACCTTGGCTGATGTGAAGTGGGAACGTTTCACCCTCTGTGTCCCCCCACACATCCAGCCCCCCGGGGGTCCATGTGAGCTCCACAGAGGGTGATATCCTGGGGTGCTCCCAGCACACCTGGTATTACTGGCATTGTGCAAGGCGCTGGTGCTGCACATTCCCAGAGCCTTACAGGGACTGGTTTCACTGGCACAGTAGCATGGGCAGAGAACTGGATGTGGCCCAAGGTATTGCAGAATGCCAGGAGGTCTTGGACAATCCACTGACGAAGCGGAAGCATCCCCACCATGGATAATTTTAGTGGTCTCAGCTCATCTCTCCGGAAGTGTTCAAGGCCAGGTTGGACAGGGCTTGGATCAACCTGGTCTAGTGGAAGGAGGCCCTGCCTGTAGCAGGGAGTGGCACTGGATGAGCTTTAAGGTCCTTTCCAACCCAAACCATTCCAGGGTTCCATGATAGGATCCTCACCTCTTTGTCCTGCATCAGCACAGCAGCCTGTGCCCTCAGCCACATCCTTCCATGTCCTGCCATCTTCCAGGGCTCCTAATTGCCTTGTTTATTGGGGGCAAGTCCTTCTCTTTCAGCCAGGCCTCGATAGGCATCAGTGCTCCGAGTGTGTCCATCACTTCTCTTAATTATGTCTAATTAGATCTGGTTGTCTAGTAATGAGCTTGTTATGCAGCCAGGCCCTCATAGTTGGATGGACACTTCACCTGTCCTTACGTACCTGAGGTGCTGCCTCACCTCCAGCGACACCGGTTTCTCTCCGGTGCCGATGATCAGCAGCACTTGGATGACATCAGACTTAATGTCCCATCTCACAACCTTCATATCTCATCAAAACCCTTAATGACCCATCATTTTCCTCTTAGTGGTGATGCAACTGTCATCCCAGATCAAGAGCAGCCCCGTTGCTTCACCAGATTATCGCACGTGCCTACTGAGCTCTCACGTCCGGGACGGTCCTCACACCTCCTGGCACCGGTGTTTTGGGGTGGTGGAACGTTGTGGGAATCAACAACCAGCCTTCCCAACCCCAAAGTAGTGTGGGGATGGGAGGAAGGCTCCAATCCAGGGATGTTTTGGAGTTGGAGGACTCCAAAATATGGTGTCACAGCACAGGAGCTTTGCTCCTCTGGCTCTCCACAGTCATGAAGGGGCTCCACTGAGCCTGCTGGGTTATCCCTCGTGCCTTCACAGTTCTCCTGCAAGTGTGATCTTGATCTGTGCTCCATGGCTATGGAGAGGACCCACTTCTCCATCTTGAGGGGTTTAATTAAGCTGTGGTTCTTTGTATTTCCCTTTAATCAAGGTCTTAAGTTCAGCTTTTGTCCACGGGCACAGGAGGGAGCTCCAGGCTCTGCTTCCAGCTTGAGTATCCAAGTGCTTGGGATGCAAGAGCACTGTCCCATCCCAGGGCAGCAATGTGGAGCTGCCTTTGGCACGACAACCAGCTCTTCTGGAGCTCCAGTGATATTGCTCTGTGTCCTCTTGGCTTGGGGCTCTGTTGCTGGTTCACAGTGCTGAGCTCAGGAATTTGTTAAATATAGTGAAAATGTTCAATTTTAGTTTGGTTTTTTTTTTCCTCTGGTCAGATACCTATTTTCATAAAAATTTCCGGGACACTGATATTCCCTGGGAGTTACAGGGGGTGATGGCAACTTCTGCTTAAGAGCTTCTCCTGCTCTTCATGCTTGGAAGAGGGGGGAGACTCCTCCTGGGGTGACAGGGTCGGTGTTGGGGTGACGAGGTAAGTGTTAGGGTGGCCAGGTCGATGCCAGGATCTGTGCTGGAGTGACAGAGTCCATGTTGGGGTCAGTGTTGAGGTGATGGGGTTGGTGTTGGGGTGACATTTTGTGGTGTCTGTCCCCAGCCGTCCTTTGAGGCTTACTTCAGCGAGATCCTCCTCTGCAAGAATGAGCTCAACGTCACCCTCAACAACCTGTGCCACTGGGTGAAGGACGAGCACGTGGACAAGAATCTGGTAAGAGGGAAGCTCTAGGAAAAGGGAAGGCAGGGAAAAGGGGTTGCTGGTGGGAAGGGCAGCGCTGAGGTCGTGGACGTTCTCACAGGTGATGCAGCTGGACTCTGCCTTCATCCGCAAGGATCCGTACGGGGTGGTGCTCATCATATCGCCCTGGAACTACCCCATCCACCTTTTCCTGGTGCCCCTCATCGGGGCCATCGCTGCTGGTGAGCCTCACCTTACAGTCCCCTGGCCCAGAGGATCCTGGCAGTGCCGGGGTCTCATCCCCAGAAGGGCTGGCTGTCACCGTGTCACTGTGCTGATGTCCTGTCCATCTCCCCTCAGGGAACTGCGTCATTGTCAAACCCTCAGAGATATCCAAGAACACTGAGAGACTCGTTGCTGAAACGCTGAGCTGTTACCTGGACAATGTGAGAAGCTCTTCTTTGTCCTTGTCCCTGTTCCTGGGCCGTGGTGTTCTCAACCCTGCTTCGCAACCCCAACCTTACATATCTTCCATGTGCTGAACCACCTTTCTCCATGCCCAGCCGGTGTCCCAGCATCCCAGGATGCTGTTGGTGGGGACAGATGCTGACAAGAGGTATCCTTATTCCCTTGCAGGACTGCTTTGCTGTGGTGACTGGGGGTGTGCAGGAGAGCACAAGGCTGCTGGAGAACAAGTTTGACTACATCTTCTTCACTGGTACGTCCCATGGGACAGAGCAGAGCCCTG
>NW_020887839.1:0-213 GCF_003945725.1 Corapipo altera
CCCCCCCCTCTGTCCCCGTCCTTACCGCGCCCCGGCCGCACGTGCCGGTGCCCGCGGAGCACGGCCCGGCGCAGCGCCCGCCACTGCCGCTCGCCGAGCTGCACCCACACCTTCTCCTCCGGCACCCGCGGGGCCCGCGGCCGCGCCGCCCCGCGCCCCCCGGGCCTGGGCTGCAGCCGCTGCTCCAGCGCCCGCAGCCGCCCGCCCAGGGAC
>NW_020887839.1:3213-3538 GCF_003945725.1 Corapipo altera
GCCCGAGGGAATGGGAATAGAGATGAGTTCATGGTGACAGGGATGGGCCCCGGGAATGGGGATGGGAACGATCCCACGGTGACTGGTCTGAGGGGAAACACCTGAGCCTCACTGGGATGTCAGGGAATGTCCCTCATGACACAGCTCCGTCTGCAGGAGCTCCGGACCCCGCCGGGCTCTCCTGCAGCACCGGTGGGGCTTGGAGGGGGATGAGGTTGGGATCCCTGTGGTGGAGCCTCCCCTGCTTCCAGGTGCCAGGCGAGGGTGAGGCGGCCGTTCTGCCCGAGCAGGAATGGGGGAACACGGACAACCAGGAGCTCCACGG
>NW_020887840.1:0-3537 GCF_003945725.1 Corapipo altera
CCCCCCCCCCCACCCCGCGCTCGGGGCCTTTCCGGGGGGGGCTCGAATCCCCCCGGGACCACCGGGAACCGGAGCGGGGGGTTTGCTGGGTGGGTTGGCCCCTACCCCGTGGCCGGGACCCCGCGGGGGGCTCCCTCCGTCCCCGCCGCGCCCTCGCGGGGTTTTGGGGTGCCGGAGCTGCCCCGGTGCGTTCCTCCCTTTCCCGCTGCCCCGGGCTCTGGGTTGAGGCCACCCCGGGCCCGCGGGACCCCCCCCGGATCTTCCCCTTCCCCGTGTGTGGCTCATGGTCGGGTTTGGGGTCCCCTTTGCTGCCCCCCCACCCCCCGCAGCCGGCCGGGGCCCCTCTGGGTTTTTGGGGTGCACGTGAAGCAGTGGTGGGAGGGGGTGGCTGCAGATCGGGGCTTGGACCCCCGTCCGTCTTTGAGCGTCGTGTTTTGGGGTGGGTTTTCCTTGCCCCAGACCCATCCCAGGACCCCCCAGTGCTGTGCACGGTCTGTGCTGGCCCCGGGGAAACTGAGGCACGGGCAGGTGCCAGTGGAGGGCACCCTGGTTTATGCTGCACCCCAAATCCCCCCTCATGTCCCCCACGTGGGAGGCACTGGGGGCCCTCCTGGGAGGGTCCTGGGGTTCCCCGGGAGTCCTGGTGTTCAGTGGAGCCAGAGTCACCGAGCCACCCCCCCCGAGGGGTTTAATCGAGGTCACTCTGGGGGTTTGGCTGCCTCAGATGTGCTGGGTTGTCTCTGCACTGTCCCCACCCAGCCCTGGGGGGAACCTGGAGGGCCACGGTGTGATGGGGGGACAGGGAGGACCCCTGTGGTGTGTGTGGGGGGGTCTCCTGGACCCCCAGGGAGCCAGGATCTGCTCCCAGAGGACACTCCCAGCTTGGGACCCCACAAACTTGCCTTGGGGCAGTGACAGGAAGGGGCTGCCCTGTCCCTTGGGTGTGCGGTCATGGGGGGCTGCGGGGGGGCCGGGGAAGGTCCCAATGTCCCTGTGCTGACAGATTCTCCCCCCTACAGCCACGGCCCCCCCAGGGACGCCGGAGGCAGGATGGACGAACAGAAGGCGCCCAGCGAGGAGAAGGACTCGGCCGCGCCAGGTGAACGCAGGGCCAGATTTGAGGGGGGGGGGGGTGTCCCTGTCCCTGTACCCCCCCATGGCGGTGACACCCCCTCTCCCCACAGCCGATGGGGCCGTGGCCTCGGAGGAGATGGGCAGCGCGGAGGGGGACCCCCTGAAACCTCCCGAAGGAGCCTCCGCGGGGCCGGAGCCGGAGAGCACGGACACGAAGGGACCTCCTGAGACTGGCAGGTGAGGGCGGGGGGAGGCTCAGGGGTGGCGTGGAGCTGGTGGGGGGGCATCCCAAATGTCCCTGACACCCCAAGTTTCCCCCCTCCCAGCCCGCCGAGCCGCCGCTGCGCCCTCTGCAACTGTGGGGACTGGAGCCCGCACGGGCAGTGGGAGCTGCAGCGCTTCGAGCCGGTGCCCGACTGGCCCGAGAGGCTGGTGGGCGACAACCCCCCCGAGGGGCCTGGCCAGCCCCCCCCGGGGTCCAGCCAACCCCCCAGGGAGCCGGAGCTGGCGGGCGACGACCTGGCGCAGATCGGCTTCTCCGAGGGGGTGACCCCGGCGCAGCTCTTCGAGCCGACAGGTGAGCGGGATCACGGCACCGGGGTCCCCATCCCACCGCTCCAGGTGTCCCCAGGCTGCCCCTGACGCCCCTTCCCCACAGGGCACTGCTGGGTGCATCGCTGCTGCGCGGCCTGGGCGGCCGGCGCGGGGCCGGAGGCGGCCGCCGTGGCCAGAGCTGTTTTCTCAGGGATCTCACAGGTGAGCGGTTGGATCCGGGGGGGGGCTGTGGGGGCTCGGCCGGGCCTTCCCCCCCGCAGCAGCACTGACCACCCAGGCTCCTGTCCCCTCAGAAATGTGAACGCTGCGGGCGGGCGGGGGCCACCATCCCGTGCCGGGCGGCCGCCGGCTGCTCCCGCCTCTACCACTTCCCCTGCGCCGCCGCCAGCGGCTGCTTCCAGTCCACCACGACCCTGCGGCTGCTCTGCCCCGAGCACGTGGCCGAGGCCCTGGAGATGGGTGCGTGCGGGCTGGGGACGACCCCCTGGGTGCTGGGACCCTCCCACCCCGCTGCGGGGTGCCAGGAGGGTTAGAACCCCGTGAGGAGGTGGCCCTGATCCCCCGTCTCCCCCTCGCAGAGGACGCGCGGTGCCGCGTGTGCGCCGGGCCGGGCGACCTGCGGGACCTGGTGCTGTGCACGGGCTGTGGGCAGCACTTCCACGGCGCCTGCCTGGACACGGCCCCGACGCCCCACGGGCGCTCGGGCTGGCGGTGCCCCGAGTGCAGAGCGTGCCAAACCTGCAGGTGAGCCCCCAGCCCCGCCGTGGGGGGAGCGGGGACACACCCAGGGAGGGGTCCCCACCCTCACGTGCCCGTGCCCCCCACAGGCAGCCTGGCCAGGACTCCACGATGCTGGTCTGCGGGGCCTGTGGCAAGGGCTACCACACCTTCTGCGTGGATCCAGCCAGCCAGGGCCTCCCCACCGGCTCCTGGAAGTGCAAGGTGCGTCCTGCTCCTGCTTGGGGTGGGGTACAGGATGCCTGCCCCCCTCCCTGCTCACTCTGACACGCCTCTGTTCCCCCCACCAGAACTGCCAGGTCTGCTCTGAGTGTGGCCGGTGCCCTGTGGGGCTCGACCCTGGCTGCCAGGGGTCCAAGGTGTGTGGGAGCTGCCAGGGGGGCTGCACTGCAGCCGATGCCCCCGTGGCACCAGGACACTCACCACAGCCTGAGTCGCCCGCCCAGACGTGAGTGGGGATGGGGGGCTGGTTATGGGGGGATGTGTCAGGCCCTTTTGTGGGTGAGGGGATGTGTCCTGCAGCCCTGGGGACAAGGTGGCCTGATCCCCACTCCCCTAACCTGGCGTCCCCCCCAGGTTGGAGCCCCCCAGCTGCAGCGAACCGACGGATGTGCCCGTCCCCCCACCTGAGCTGGAGCCTGTGGGGGGTGATGAGGAGACACAGCCCCTCCCAGACCCCAAGGAGGCACCCGTGGACCCCAAGGAGGAACCCCCAGAACCGAAGGAGGCACCCCCAGACCCCAAGGAGGCCACCCCGGGTGATGGCGGGTCTCCTCCTGGCGAGCTGACCCCTGTGGAAGTGCCCCCCAGTGAACAGCCCCTTGATGAAATGCCCCCTGACATTCAGCCCCTTGACGTGCAGCCCCCCAACATTCAGCCCCCTGACGTGCAACCCCTCGACATTCAGCCCCCCTGACGTGCAGCCCTCTGAGGAACCCCCTCCTCTCGTGCTGCCCCCCGAGGAGCCCCCCTCTGAGGAACTGCCCCTCGAGAGACCACCCCTTGCTGAGCTGCCCCCTGACAGGCCCCCCCTCGAGGAGGTGCCCCCCAGTGAACGACCCCCCGATGAGCTGCCCCTCAACATCCCTCCCCTTGATGAGCCGCCCCCTGAGAACCCACTCCTCGAGAAGTCACCCCCCCATGAACTGCCCCCTGAGGAGCTGCCCATCA
>NW_020887841.1:0-1385 GCF_003945725.1 Corapipo altera
AAAAAAAGGTTGGATCCTCTGGCTTGGAGGTACAGTTGGTGTGGCAGCCTGGGCATTTCTTGGGCAGAAAGACCTTTCTGTGGTGGCATCTTTTGTCTGGCAGGAATGTTCAACTGGAGTCATTTTTTCAGGAGGTGAGACCGGCAATTGGAGCGCAGGGTTGAAAAATGGGAACAGCAGCACTTTCCATGAGGAAAAAAAGTCTGGATCCTTTGGCTTGGAGCTGCAGTTGGTTTGGAAGCCTGGGCACTTCTTGGGCAGCAAGAGCTTTCTGTGGTGGCACCTTTGGTCTGGTAGAAATCTGCCTTTGGATTTAATTTTGGAGAGGTGGGACTGGCCATTACAGTTTCAGGCTAAAACAAAAAAACAGCAGCTCTTTCCACCAGGAAAAAAAGTCTGGATCCTGTGGCTTTGAGGTGCAGTT
The DNA here is from genome assembly GCF_003945725.1 of Corapipo altera. Lineage (NCBI taxonomy): Eukaryota > Metazoa > Chordata > Aves > Passeriformes > Pipridae > Corapipo > Corapipo altera. The sequence continues at coordinate 425 of NW_020887841.1, forward strand.
TTTGGCGCAGCCTGGGCACTTCTTGGATACTAAGAGCTTTCTGTGGTGGCACCTTTGGTCTGGCAGGAATCTTCAGCTAGAGCCTTATTTAGGAGTTAGTTTGGCCTATGCAGGACAAGGCTAAAAAAAAAGGAAGTAGCAGCCCTTTCCCATAGGAAAAAAAGGTTGGATCATTTGGCTTGGAGGTGCAGTTGCTTGGACAGCCTCGGCACTTCTTGGGCAGCAAGAGTTTTCTGTGGTGGCACCTTTTGTCTGGCAGGAATCTTCAACTGGATTCAATTTATCAGGAGGTGAGACCGGAAACTGGAGCGCAGGGTTGAAAAATGGGAACAGCAGTACTTTCCATGAGGAAAAAAAGGCTGGATCTTTTGGCTTGGTGGTGTAGTTGGTGGGGTAGCCTCAGAAAATCTTGGGCAGCAAGAGCTTTCTGTGGTGGCACCTTTTGTCTGGCAGCAACCTTTGCCTTCAGATTTGGGTAGGTCGGACCTGCCATTGAAGCTCAGGGCTGAAAAAATAGAACAGTAGCTCTTTCCATGAGGAAAAAAAGTATGGATTGTTTCACTTGGAAGTTCAGTTGGTGGGGTAGCATGGGCACTTCTTGGGCAGCAAGAGCTTTCTGTTGTGGCACCTTTGGTCTGGCAGGAATCTTCAGCTGGAGTCAATTTTGGCCATGTGGGATCGGCCATTACAGTGCAGAGCTGAAAAAAGGATACAGCAGCTCCTTCCACCAGGAAAAAAAGTCTGGATCCTTTGACTTTGAGGTGTAGGTTTTGGGGCAGCCTGGGTACTTCTTGGGCAGCAAGAGCTTTCTGTGGTGGCACCTTTACTCTGGCAGGAATTTTATTCTGGAGTCAATTTCTGGATGCTGGGATCGGCCATTGCAGTGCAGGGCTGAAAAAAAAGGGAACTACAACTTATTCCATCAGGAAAAAGAGGCTGGAAGCTTTACCTTAGAGGTGTA
>NW_020887841.1:1485-3537 GCF_003945725.1 Corapipo altera
TGGGCACTTCTTGGGTAGCAAGAGCTTTCTGTGGTGGCACCTTTTGTCTGGCAGGAATCTTCAGCTGGAGTCAATTTTGGGGAGGTGGGATCAGCCATTACAGTGCAGGGCTGAAAAAAGGAAACATCAGCTCTTTCCACCAGGAAAAAAAGTCTGGATCCTTTGACTTTGAGGTGTAGGTTTTGGGGAAACCTGGGCACGTCTTGGCAGAAAGAGCTATTTGAGGTGGAACCTTTGGTCTGGCAGAAATCTTAACCAGGATTGAATTTTCGGTAAATGGGATCGGCCATTGAGTGCAGGGCTGAAAATCAGTAACAGCAGCTTTTTCCACCAGGAAAAAAAGGCTGGAAGCTTTGGCTTTGATGTGTAGTTTTTGAGGCAGCCTGGGCACTTCTTGGGTAACAAGAGCTTTCTGTGGTGGTACCTTTAGTCTGGTAGAAATCTTGAGTTAGATTCAATTTTGGGTAAATGGGATCGGCCATTGGAGTGCAGGGCTGAAAGATGGGAACAGCAGCTTTTTTCAGCAGGAAAAAAAGTCTGGATCTTTTGGTTCTGAGCTGCAGTTTTTGGGGCAGCCTGGGCACTTCTTGGCCAACAAGAGCTTTCTGTGGTGGCACCTTTTGTCTGGCAGGAATTTTGAGTTGGATTTAATTTTGGGTAAATGAGACCGGCCATTGCAGTGCAGGGCTGAAAAACAGGAACTGTAGCTCTTTCAACCAGGAAAAAAATGCTGGATCTTGTGGCTTTGAGATGCAGTTTTGTGGCAGCCTGGGCACTTTATTGACAACAAGAGCTGTCTGTGGTGGCACCTTTTGTCTGGCAGGAATCTTCAGCTGAAGTCACTTTCTGGAGTTAGTTTGGTCTATGTGGGACAGGGCTAAAAAAAAGGGAATTAGCAGGCCTTTTCCCCAGGGAAAAAATTCTGGATCCCTCGGCTTTGAAGTACAGTTGGTTAGGTAGCCTGGGCACTTCTTGGGCAGCAAGAGTTTTTTGTGGTGGCACCTTTTGTATGGCAGGAATCTTCAGCTAGATTCTATCTTGGAAGTTAGTTTGGCCTATGCAGGGCAGGGCTGAAAAAAAGGGAATTAGCAGCCCTTTCTACCAGAACTTCTGATCCTTTGGCTTGGAGGTGCTTTTGGTGGGGCAGCCTCGGCACTTCTTGGGCAGCAAGAGCTTTCTGTGGTGGCACCTTTTGCCTGGCAGTAATCTTCAGATGGAGTCCCATTCTGAAATTAGTATGGTCTATGCAGGGGAGAGCTAAAAAAAAGGGAATTAGCAGCCCTTTCCACCAGGATCCTTTGGTTTCAGCTGCAGTTGGTGTGGCAGCCTGGGTACTTCTTGGGCAGCAAGAGCTTTCTGTGGTTGCACCTTTGGTCTGGCAGGAATCTTAAGTTGGATTCTATCTTGGGAATTAGTTTGGCCTATGCAGCGAAGGGATGAAAAAAAGGGAATTAGCAGCCCTTTTCCCCAGGGAAAAAAATTCTGGTTCCCATGGCTTGGATGTGCTTTTGGTGGGGCAGCCTGGGCACTTCAGGGGCAGCAAGAGCTTTCTGGGGTGGCACCTTTTGTCTGGCAGGAATATTCAACTGGATTCAATTTTTCAGGAGGTGAGACCGGCAATTGGAGCGCAGGGCTGAAAAACGGGAACAGCAGCACTTTGCATGAGGAAAAAAAGTCTGGATCCCTTGGCTTTGAGGTGAAGTTGGTTTGGCAGCCTGGGCACTTCTTGGGCAGCAAGAGCTTTCTGGGGTGGCAGCTTTGGTCTGGTAGGAATCTTTAACTGGAGTCTATTTTCAGGAGTTAGTTTGGTCTATGCAGGGCAGGGCTGAAAAACAGGGAATTAGCAGCCCTTTCTCTGAGGAAAGAAAGTCTGGATCCTTTGGCTTGGAGGTGCTTTTTGTGGGGCAGCCTGGGCACGTCTTGGGCAGCAAGAGCTTTCTGTGGTGGCACCTTTCGTCTTGCAGCAATCTTCCTTTGCTTTCAGTTTTGCGTAGGTGGGACCGGCCATTGAAGCTCAGGGCTGAAAAAATAGAACAGCAGCTCTTTCCATGA
>NW_020887842.1:0-3536 GCF_003945725.1 Corapipo altera
CATCAACCAGGACCCCCAGGTCCCTTTCCATGGCACTGCTTTCCAGCACCTCATTCCCCAGTCTGTGCGTACATTCATGGTTGTCCCACCCCAGGTGCAGAATCTGGCACTTTCCCTTGTGGAACCTCATATGGTTGGTGATTGCCCAGTCCTCTCATTTGCCAAGGTCTCTCTTCAGGGCCTCCCTGCCTTCAAGGGCCTCAAGAGCTCCTCTGAGTCTTGTGTCATCTGCAAACTTGCTTATTATCCCTTCCAGACCTGCATCCAAGTCATTTGTGAAGATATTGTATGAATATTACTTTGAAGAAGAGCACAAGAATTTCTTTAATTGAAAGCAAATATGTATTTCAAACACTCAGCAACTGTAAGTACTGCAAAAATTTCCTTCTCTAGAAATTAGATTTTATAGTCTTTTGCAAATCATGGTATTCAAAAGTATATTATCTTCTCTTGCAACCAGGCAGGTTAAAGACAGCAAGAAAATCATGCTATATTTTAACTTTTCTAGCTTGGCTAACATTAAAATATGGATGTTATACCAGCTCCATATGAAATGGTAAAAAATAAATATATATAAAATTTGTATTAGTGGAAACAAATTGATCAGGAGGCCTGGTAGAAAAAAATACAAGCAGGGTGACTCCTGAACACCTTTTTTTTCTAGGCAAAGTTCATGGCTATTACATTCAATTTTTTAAAATGCAAATGCTTATAAATCTAAATTGAATAAGAGAAATGCAAGTGACCCTGTGCCTTAAGAGTACAATGCCAATTCAGAAAACAAACAAGAAAGTAAAATAAACTAAGTATTCTAACTGATATTTTTATTTTGCTACTTATTAGTAAATGCCCATGGTAAATGATTAGCAAGTCCATGCCCATTTAAGATCAAGGTTTTAAAGCATTCTTAATAAAATTATTTTCTTGGACTGTGAAATACTGAGAATAATATAACAATAGAAAATACTTGGTTTGCATTAAAATTGTTTTTCCTTTCAGAAAGTAACATGCCACAGATGAACTCTCAGCTTTCCAAGATCTGATGATACATTTTTAAGAAGTTGGTCAGAGCACTTCCTACTGTTTTCTATTGTCAGCATAGTGCTCTGCAAAAGTGCATGGAACTGCACCATCTTGATAATGTGTCTGAGGCCATGTGTGAATGAAAGCCAAAATTTTTACCTTTTCAATGCATTTCCCAATTTGAAAGGTTTAATTTTTTCTTAAAAAGAGAATGAAAACTCTTTTTTTTTTTTTTAATTACATGAAGCAGAATTATCATTCTCTGGATAATCTGGATTTAGCTACTTCACAGATCACTGTTCAGCTCCATCTCCATAAACAGAGCAATTCTGACTTCTGGTAAGCTTCATGTAAACACTGACAGGGCCCACCTGAGTTTCAATCTGCATTGCATGTTGCCAAACTGTGACCATATAATTTCTTACATCTCATATTTAAATTTGTTTGGTATGATTCCTCCAAAATTCTGGTGCAGAAATCTAAAAATAGCAAAGTAGACACATACATTCAAAATTAAATACTCCCTGTGTGGTGTGAAAGTGAGTACTGTCCCATTCTTAAATGATTCACAAGATTTACTTTTTAATGTTTCCCTATGGCTTGTACTGACCAATTTCTTCCTCAACAGAAACAGTCTATTTGCACATTTTCATATTAAGCTTTAAGAATGGTACAGTATTTTATTTGTCAGTGTCTTTTTGGCATCACAAGCACCTTCTTACTGAAGGAAAATCTGTCCACATAATTATTATAAAAAATATGATAGTATCTCCAACACAACTGCAAATGGTTTTCTTCTAAAGTGAAGCACTTTATATTTAATTCAGTACATTAACCAGATTAATACTGTTCATGAGAATGGAAAAACAACAAACCATTCACTAGTTGCTGAGAAAGCAAGCAGATAATCCAGCAATAATTTAGGATTAAGCAGTAATTCAGACCAGAATACATTATCCTCTATTTTTAAAATAGTAAGTATATTTTGAATTTACATGCTGGACAGTTAGGTACAGTTTAAAAAATGGTGAACAGTTTAAGAAGTGGTGAACTTGGGGTGAGATAGGGAAACCAGCAAAAAGTGTGCACCCCCCCATATCAGGATAAAATCAGGAATGGTAAGCCTGAGCATTGAAGAAATCTTCATTTGCTGGAGCAGACGGCTTTTGCTATTAGGATGCCTGGCCAAACAAAAACAATTGGCTGCCAAAATTAGCTCCTTGGGACGATTTAGAAGCCTTTGAAGTGAATAGTGTTTTTGAGCTGGAACTAAGCCCAGGTCCAGCTTCAAACTCAAATCAAAATGACAAAGAGGAAATTTTCTGTGCCACACGCCCCCTCAGTGTAAGATTACTTTGGTTTGGCAGCTGTACTGTTTATCTTGTTATTTAAAACTATTTCACTAGATACTCACAACTGAGCATTTAAACAACTGGCTCCCATTATGATGACAGCAGTTATGTTTGACCACATTTAGAAAATATTACAGAATCTGATGGATAAATAAAAGCAATGCTGGCTTTAGATTAATTAAAGAAGTTTAGAATATAAACTAGATAAGTGCTGCACAGTATATATATAAAAAATAAATATCTTTTTAAGAAAATAACCTGATGTTTCTGTATTTGTAGATACAGATTTTAATTAGGTTTCAACAATGAGATAAGGTAAGGTCTGAAAATACCACCTGGCCTTGCAAGATCTACCTCACAGCACTGAAGAGAGTCTATGACACTGTTTCATAAAGGGAAAGGACTTAGAAGCCAGGTTCTCATGTCTATCTATTTTGATGGTGAAATGACAGTTCAAAATGTACAGTGAAGCACCGCGACGCACTGCTCATTGATTCTGGCAGGCTGCCAGGATCATCTTGAATTTAATCTGGTTGCTACATAGCACAGAAGGTACGAAGTTATGTAGATAATCCTTTTGAAGAACAAAGGTTGTGAGTGGAGAAAAACAGGCTTCTTCAAAATTATTTTCACCATCAGTCCCTCATTGTTGGTAGTTGAAACTAATAAGCTTACAAATATAAATTCACACATATTGATGAGACTGACCCCACTGGTTTTGCAGTCTCAGGATCACAGAAACATACAGCTGAACTTTATGGAATTTTTCCACAATGCATTCTTAAACCATGCAACCTGTCACTAGTGGGTTCTGTGGTGCTCCATCTTAGGCCCTGTGCTCCTCAACATCTTCATAAATGACTTGGATGCAGGTCTGGAAGGGATAATAAGCAAGTTTGCAGATGACACAAGACTCAGAGGAGCTCTTGAGGCCCTTGAAGGCAGGGAGGCCCTGAAGAGAGACCTTGGCAAATGAGAGGACTGGGCAATCACCAACCATATGAGGTTCCACAAGGGAAAGTGCCAGATTCTGCACCTGGGGTGGGACAACCATGAATGTACGCACAGACTGGGGAATGAGGTGCTGGAAAGCAGTGCCATGGAAAGGGACCTAGGGGTCCTGGTTGATGGCAAGTTGAATCTGAGTCAGCAGTGCCCTGG
>NW_020887843.1:0-749 GCF_003945725.1 Corapipo altera
AGTGCATGTGTTAATGGATGTCTTTTGTTGAACCATCACAGTACCCCAAAAAAACCCCCAAAATCACCCCGGCACCCCAAAAAACCCCCAAAACCATCACAGCACCCCAAAAAACCCCAAAACCCACCCTGGGACCCAAAAAAAACCAAAAACCACCCTGGGACCCCAAAAAACCACCCTGGGACCCCAAAAAACCCCAAAACCATCACAGTACCCCAAAAAAAACCCCAAAATCACCACGGCACCCCAAAAAACCCCAAAAACCGTCACACCACCCCAAAAAAACCCCAAAACCACCCCAGCACCCCAAAAAAACCCAAAAACCACCCCGGGACCCCAAAAAAACCCAAAATCCATTCCAGCACCCCAAAAAACCCCAAAACCACCCCGGGACCCCAAAAAACCACCCTGGGACCCCAAAAAACCCCAAAACCATCCCAGCACCCCAAAAAACCCCAAAAACCATCCCAGCACCCCAAAAAACCTCCCCTGAAACCCCCAAAACTTCTGCAGCAGCGAGTGCCTCGTCAGGCACTGCCGGTGGGTGAACACCCCAAAAACACCCCAAAAACCACCCCAGCACCCCAAAAATCACCCCAGCACCCCAAAAAACCCCAAAACCACCACGGGACCCCAAAAAACCCCAAAAACCACCCCAGCACCCCAAAAAACCCCAAAAACCATCCCAGCACCCCAAAAAAACACCCTGGGACCCCAAAAAACCCCAAAACCACCCCGGGACCCCAAAA
>NW_020887843.1:849-3535 GCF_003945725.1 Corapipo altera
GAGTGTAAAATCAGACTGTATAAAATCCTGACTTTTTGTTTGATTTTTTTACCCAGTGCTTTGGAAACTGGAGCGGTCAAGTTAAAGAACATAGATTTAGGGCAATAGCTCAGCTTTACAGTGTTTTTATTGTATGTGCCATCTCATTTGACTGACACAGGACTGTTGAAAGCACCCAGCATTTTACTTCTCGGGCCAATTGCCTGATCTTCCATGTGGAGCCACCAGGGCCCTTGTTTTTGCCAAGTTCACCCGTGGTATTGTCTCGTTAACGCTGCCGGTAATTCCTGCCCACCAGTGTTTCTGCTGTCACGGTGGCAGTGACGCCTGTGGCAGAGCGAGTTTTCCTGCTGTGATCTGGAAGCTGTAGAAGCCGGATTCTTTTGAGAACCAGAGCAAGGCAAGTGTCTGCCCTGGCCACCATCATTAGGAGGGAATTTTCTGAATCAATTATAGACTTGGCAAAAAACTGCAGACTGAGGTTCTGAAAATGCTTTAATTGTAGCGTGAGTTTAGAATTTCTTCAAAATAAACTACATAACAAAGCCTTGTAAATATTCATCATCTTCAAACTTGCCTGATTCGGCACGATTAGTTGCTCTTAATAACTTGGTAGCACTGATTAAATCATTGTGGGTCTTTGTAGTTGGAGCCTTTGTGTATGAAGCAGTATGCTGAATTCCTGATGAGTTTAAAAATGATGAAATATGTTAACATTTTAAGCAGTTTATCTGCTTATGCAGTCTGTCTGCCTGTGTATGCAGTTAGAATTATTTAGATCAGTAGCAGGAACGTGTTGGGATCTCATACATTCTCTAGCTTCATGACAAGTAAATTCAGAGAAGATTGATGCTTCATGGATGTTGAATGATGTGAAGTATTTTAATCTCTAAATGTGTAAAAGAAGGATTGCTAGGTTTGTCTGCTGGTGAACCTGTGACCTGAAAGAGTTATGGAGAGTCTCCTGAAGAGTCCTTTTTGGTAATGTTTGCCTGAATTGATGTAATTTGTTGATTTGGGTTTTGGTTTTTTGGTGGTGATTTTTTTCAGGTTTTTTTGTTTTGTCTTGATTGGTTAGTTGGTTTTGGTTGGGTTTTCTTTTTTTGAGATTTCTTGAGATTACCCTTTTTCTGCTCCATTTTTGTATTACGTTCTTGGTAACTACTCAAAACGTTTGTCTGATTTTTGGGAAAAAAACTTTACTGCCTATGGTTTAGATTAAAAACATTTTTTTTTAATTATAACATACGAGTGAACGGAGAAGTTAAGAGAGTAGGTAGATTATTGATCGTCTTACTGGTAACATGATTGTTACACACACAAGGATATCACAGTGCCATCAAATTCTGCTGCTCTCATGAGCAGAAGTAGGTGCAAGAGGCAAAGAGGAGGAGGAGTGAAGACCTGTGCAAGAGTGCAGATGTGTTGCAGAAGTTCTGGACTCCTCCGGAGCGCTCAGTTCAGTGCTGCCATCCTTGTCAGAGGGGTGAGAGAACTCTGGCTGGTGGTTGTGCAGCACCAGGCCTCCTGCCAGAGCACACAGCACTTCTTTCACTCCACGCGTTGGCAGCGGGAGAAATCTTCGTGTGATCAAGATGGATTAGGAAATGAGACAGAGAACATGTTACCAGTGGTGACTCTGCAGGACAGAACAGAGAGAGAGGCTCTGACTCAACAAAGGTTTCTCTTCACTCTGGTAAATGGTAAGCATCGAGTTGCATAAAATCTTCAGGTAAACCCAAATTTTAAGGCAGCTGATATAAATGGAAAGAAATGCAGACTGTCGTGTCAAAAAAGTCTTGAAAAAGGCTTTGGAGATTTTGCTTTGGGGGTCATATTTTTATTAGCTAGTCACATTCTTGCATTGAAGCAACCCTCAGGAGTTTCTGTTAATTGGTTTTCAGATGTGGTCCTTTAATTGTTCAAACATTGAACTTAGATTTGATTACATTGGCTAATTTTTAATTAAGTTTACTAAAATAACTTTGAGAGATTAAAATAGTGAGGTAGAATCATAAATCACTTAATCCCACCCTGTAATGCTAAGTTTGCAGGTGAAACCTGGCATCCCCAGAGAGCCTCACTGGTTCCAAGGGACTGCCTGCCTGGAAATCATTACAGAAATGGAGCCTCAAAGAACAGAATAGAATTTCACTTCAAAGTGCTAGAATTGAAAATTCAGCGTTGGTTTTAACTGATACTTTTCTTGTACAAGTGAAGTAATTTTGAGGAGGAAGAAGAATATTTCCTATTAATTGAATAGAGACACTGCTCTGAGTTCAGACATCCCCATTCTTTTTTTTTTCTTTCTACATTGGTTATCTTGCCAAATGTAATTTTTGAGCCAGTGCAAGAATTTCCAGTGTCACAGTAATGCTTTGTATTTGTTCCTGCTGTCCTTTCTTATTTGGATCTTTCACTGTTGCTTCTGTTTTGTGGGAGTAGTATGACAGTGTATCTTTTAAATATTTTTATTTAAACATTTAAATGTTTTTGTTAGGATATTAGCTCTGCAATAAACACGGCATCTCCTTTAGGGATGAATTGCTTTGCAGCATCTGGTGCTCACTGTAGTGACAGGCAGAGCAAGTAGATACAGCACGTGTACTTCAGGGCAGTGTCTGAACATGACCTTAGAAATTAACCTACTTCTAAAAAATAATGAGAAATACAGAATTGTTTCTGG
>NW_020887844.1:0-3534 GCF_003945725.1 Corapipo altera
TTTAGTGGAGCCTCAGGCCGGGGGAACACACACGACGTGCACCCCCCCAGGCAGTGGCTCTGGGATTTTATAACAAGGTCCATCCAACTCCAGATCTCTCCACCCCCCACTTCTGCCCCGTTCTGCCCCCGACACACCCCTTTGGGAATTGGCTTTGGGGTCTTTGGGACCCCTTCTTCCTCAGCTTCATCTTCTTCACAGCACCCACAGTCCTTGGAGCTCCTCCAGAGTTCTGGGCCTGAAGGTGGCTGTGTCTGTGTGATGCCTTCTGGTCCAGGCTTTTCTACAACTCTACCTTGAAAAGAAGACTGAACACACTAATGGGATTTAGAGGGATTGATATGGGATGGGGTAACAGGGTTGGGGATGTGCAAACATTATGCTACAGGGTAAGGGATAGAATGCAGCTCCATTAAAATCTACAATCACTACAGCACTACTTCTAAAATCTACCAAAGTGAAAAATTCCAAAAAGCTCTGAGGCATCACAGGTCTTCTTTTACAGTTCTATCACAACTTTTTATAAGTCAATCATATTATATTATAGAGCTCCATTTCTATGTTGGTTATGTACACCTTTTATATACCTTTATATACCTTTTATATACCTTTTAATGCCCTAATAAAATTCCAGGGATCTTGCTTGGAACTCCCTGCATCCAGGGACTGAGAGGATCTCCCTGAAGAACACTTTCAGTGGGCACTGGAATCCTCAGGGTCCTGGAACCCCTGCAGCATCAACAGCTTTGTCCCTCCAAAGGGGTCCCAATTTGTTTCCAATGGTTCAAGAATACAAAATAAACCAAATACCAGTTTCCAAAACCAAAGCAACTTATAAGTCCAGAAATCACAAGTTAATATCCAAAATACCAGAAAGGATTTCTTCAAGATTCTTTCTTTGCCACCTGAAGTACCCATAATACAAAAGAAACCAAATACCTGTTTCCAAAACCAAATAAACCAAAGACCAGTTCCAGAACCAAATAAACCAATGAGTCCAGACTCCCAAATTAATATCCAAAATCATGGCTGGGCTGCATGAACGAAGATTTGGGAAGGGCTCTGCCCACATTTGCTATAAGCACAGTGGTGGCTAAAGAGGCCAATGCGAGATAGACACGTCCAGTTGCAAAAGGCAGAGCAGAAAGACTCCTTGGATGGGATCGACAGGACACGGTTCTTTCTGTGTTGTCTTTTCTCCTCGATGGTGATCCTGCTGCGTTCTCAAAGGAAGCAGCAGCGTTAGAGATGGGGTGTCTCCAGACCTCCCGACTGGAGGCCAGAGTAGACCAGTGATGTTGATCAATGTGGCCAAGGCTGAGATGTTGTTTCAGGCAGTCCTTGTATCTCCTCTTCGGGGCTCCTCTCTTGCAGCAGCCGGTGGCAAGTTCACCACAGAGCACGATCTTAGGGAGGGGGTGGTTGGTCCTTCATCCTGGAGACGTGCCCTGCCCAGCACAGCTGTGTTCTCAGCAACATGGCCTCAATGCTTGTGACTGCTGCCTGTTCTAGAACAGATGGATTGGTCACATAATCTGAGCAGTGGATGTTTAGGATTGTACGGAGGCAGCGTTGATGGAAGCGTTCGAGGAGTCACAGGTGGTGGCTGTAGATGACCCATGATTCAGACCCATATAAGAGAGTAGAGAGCACAATGGCTCTGTAAACACTGATCTTTGTGCTTTTCTTCAGGTGTTTATTTCACCAAACTCTTTTATGGAGTTTCCCAAAAGCTCTCTATGCCTTTGCTAACCTGTTGTCCATCTCTCCATCAATCTCACCATCCGAGGAGATGAAGCTCCCCGGGTAATTAAACTGCTGGACTGATTTGAGCTCTGATTGGCCAATGGTGATATGGGGATGATGGGGGACTTCCTGAGGTGCTCGTTGATGGAGAACTTCTGTCTTCTTTAAGCTGACTTCCAGCCCAAAGAGCTCAGCAGCCTCAGCAAAGCAGGATGTTAAACGCTGCAGAGCTGCTTCTGTGTGAGCGACGAGGGCGGCGTCATCAGCATAAAGCAGCTCCTGGACAAGATGGTTTAAGGTCTTGGTGTGGGCCTTCAGTCGCCTTAGGTTGAAAGGGCTTCCATCAGTACAGTATTGAATGTAGATCCCATCTTCTTCATCAAGGTCTGCCGTGGGCCTTTGGAGCATCCTGCTGAAAAAGATTGTGAATAGGGTTGGTGCAGGAACACAGCCTTGTTTCACACCATTGGTTATTAGAAAGGGCTCAGAAAGTGTGTTGCCATATCTGACTTGGCCGTGCTGATCCTCATGGAGTGAAATGATCATTTTAAGGAACTTGGGGGGACAACCTAAACGTTCCAAAATCTGCCACAGACCTTTCCTGCTCACAGGATCGAAAGCCTTGGTGAGGTCAACAAAGGTTCCATAGAGACCTTTGTTCTGTTCCCTGCACTTCTCTTGCAGTTGTCTGAGAACAAATCCCATGTCTGTGGGGCTCCTGTTGGCTCTGAAACCACATTGGCTTTCAGGGGGAATTCCTTCTGCTCTAGCGGGTGTTAGTCTGTTCAAGAGTATTCTTGCCAGGATTTTGCCAGCAATGCAGAGCAGAGTAATACCATGGAATTTGAGCAGTCTGATTGTGCTGGTTTAAAGGTAAACCAGCAGGGGAAATGAACTCAACCCAAAAGAGAGCTTCTAAGTCAGAATAACAATTTCATACAATAACACAATAAGTACGATTATACAGACAAACAGTTGGTTTTAACCCACCAAACCCAAATGTATAACCCAGCACCCTGGGACATGAACAGAGTGGTGTTTGTTGGGCCCCCTGAGCTGAAAGTAAAGGCAGAGGGGAAAAAAACCCTGTTGGTGAGAGTGGTGGTGCAGTCTGGTCAAGAGTGGTGGTCGCAGTCTGGTTGAAGAGACATCTGTGACATCACAGGGACAGAAGTGACATCACAGAGACATCGGTGACATCAAAGGGACATCAGTGACATCACAGGGACAGTGGTGACATCACAGAGACAACAGTGACATCACAGGGACATCGGTGACATCACAGGCAAAGCCGTGACATCACAGGGACATTGATGACATCACAGAGAGAGCCGTGACATCACAGGCACAGCAGTGACATCACAGAGATAGTGGTGACATCACAGGCACGGCAGTGACATCAGAGAGACAGCAGTGCCATCACAGGGACATCAGTGACATCACAGGGACAGCGGTGACATCAAAGGGACATCTTAGCTGGGCTGCCCTCCAAGCACCCCCTGCCCAGGCCGCAAAGACTTGGCCCAAACCAGCCCCTCCGGGCCCTGCCAAAGTGGCCCCAAACACACCCACGGGAGGCCCCAGGAGGGGACACAAACCCCCCACATTTCTTTGGGGGGCTGGATCACAACCCAAAGGGCTCCACACCTGGTTTCCTTTGCAACCCAACTGCTCTAAAATAAATGCTCTCTCTCTCTCTCTCTCTCTGCAAACCCTGATCATCCAGGATTGGTTCACTTTCATTCACTCCAAGGGATACAAGAATCAAACAAAAGTTCCTCCAGCCTG
>NW_020887845.1:0-953 GCF_003945725.1 Corapipo altera
TTACAGGTAGGTATTAAATTATCAGTATGGGAAGTATGGGGGGGGTTGGTTTGTGTTTTGTCCCCCACAGGACCCCACTGGCTTCCAGCATGTTTGATAAAAGCTTATCATGAGTGGCAAGAATTCTGGATAGAGATAAGTGGATGCTGAGCAGCATAAGACCAGCCTGAATATCACATAGAAGAAAGCATATCCTAAATATGGTTCATTTGTGTTCACTAACTTCTACTAATTGGTGTGATGATTCAGTCATTGTGTGCCTGTCTCTCGTGTGTCTTGTCCACACCTAATGTTGTGATCTGTGTAATGAATGATGCCTTTCAGGTGATCCTTGTCTATCATTTGTAGTTCTCAGTAGGCCTGGCCTGGGGCTGGGAGGATACGGCCACCACAGCCAATGACTACTTGAAAATGTGTGTGTGTGAATGATGGATGATTGAGGTGGTCACCTCGGAGAGCATGAAGATTCTTACAAAATTGGTATTCTATTATAACCTTGTATGAAGATTATGAAATTAAAATCTCAAGTAGAGTTTTCCATTGATGTTGTTCCTTAGCTGTGTGAGCTGCGCAGGAGACCACCGGTTTTGGAGTGGGTAAAGACCATAAGCCAGCAAGTATTAATGCAGACTGCAGGGTTAGCAGAGCCTAGAGCAGGGTACACCACTATGCATCCAGGTGCTCAGGAACCATTCTTACAATTCGTAGAAAGGCTGCAAGTTTCTGTAGGAAAGCAGGTTTTGTGACACTCCATTACAAAACTGCTAGTTACATAACTAGCTAAGGTTATGCTAATATAGGCTGTCAAAAGTACTATCTTTGGTGCAGTAATGCAGCCTTACGCCGGGATGGGGTCCTTAGACCATCAAAAGTTGCATTTGCATCTGCTATGGCAGTAGTGAGGGTTGTTTGAGCTTTTCTGTGTTTTTCAGGGTTTAAATCACGAGTTGTCC
>NW_020887845.1:1053-3533 GCF_003945725.1 Corapipo altera
TGTTGCTACCTTGCTGGTTTAGCCCGTCATGGGGGGCCTTGCTGACTGCCAAGGCCCTCCTGCGTGCCTTTTCAAAAACGTCTGCAGCATTGTAGATAGGGTGTCTTCAGGCCTCCTGGCTGGAGGCCAGAGCAGACTAGTTATGTTGATCAGTGTGCTGTGTGCTCAGCAAAATAGACTGCTTGTTTCCTACCAGACTTATCGCTTGCATAATTTGCAAGTGGTGTTGTATTGTCCATTTCCAAGTTTTTTCTCAGCAGCATTTGTACTCCAAGGAGCTCCTTTTGCAGAGGATTGTTCCAGCAGGTTTCCTATGCCTCGATCCAGTGCAGTTTCATAGTTTCTCACCCCTTCTGGAGTTTTGGGAGAAACACTCTGTGCTTGGCCGAGGGCCTTTTTTAAGCTGATGTTCTTTTGGTCCCTGTGGGAGTTGGGGGCGGAGCACAGTCTGCAGGTGCGGACCTTGTCCTTCTCACAGTAGCATTCCAGCAATTTGCCGTGCTGGGGCATTTCCTCTCAGCCAAAACCTGGGCACCACAGAGCCCCACCAGGATGTAGTTTTTTTTTCCTGAGTGTTCTTTGTGCTGTGCTTACTCAGGTGGGCTTGGCACAGGGAGGCCGTGCAGGTCAGGCAAGTCTTCACGGCTGGATGGGGATCCTGAAGGCAGAAATCACACAAGATCACCTCTGCTTGCTGCCCCAAACTTTCCTCCTTCTGTTTGCATTGCACTTCCTGCTTTTCCTCCTCTTGATAAACACAAGCGTCCAAAAAGTTCTCCACTATGTCGCGGAGATTGAAGTTGGGCTTCAGCTCCCCGGTGGGGGCCTGTGGGGTAAAGGCAGAATGGGCACTGGAAAGGGCCCTGCTGGCATTTTTCTGTTCCTTCTGGATGCATTCCTTGCAAAAGCTGTGACTGCACCCCAGAGACATGGGGGGCCCTGTAAATGTCCAGGCAGATAGAGGAGGTCAGCCTGCCCTTCAGCCTGGCCGCAGCACCCGCCTCGGCCATGGCAACTGAGCCTCGCAACAGGGCTTGAGAGCAAGGAGGAGGGCACTGGTGGGATACTGAGAGCACAGCATACAGAAGCCTTCAAATGGCAATTGAGCTTCTTGTTCAGATTGTTGTCGTGCTTGTATTGTCTATTTTAGTATTAACCCTCGAGGTCTTACAGCCCATAGTTCAAAATAGTTTGCAGGTGACCAGGTGTGGTACCAAGCCCCAGGTGAAAGGAGTTCCTACCCAGCACCTGAGACGGCGGAAAAGATTGTACGTGTGTTTGAGAAGTATGGGGGGGGGTGTTGACTTATAACCATCCTCCATTCCTTCCTTATTCGGGTATCTAGGTAAGTGCGAACGGATGGTCCAACCATCATGGACATGCCTACTCCTGCAATAAGCAGGCTGCATGTATTAAATAATAGTATACATTTCGTGTCTTATCTAGCAGGTCTCTCATTGTATGGGATCCGAGAAGTCACTCTGTCAAAGGTTACAGGAAGCCCAACATCATGGACATGTTATTCCTTTTGCTCGTGATAAAAGTGGGATAGTGTTTTCTAATGGTTGTCACGCGGTACTCATATTCTATGTTTGTATCTTTGAAATTGATTGGAGTGTTCCCTTTCCCCTTGGTTTGATATAACACCCCTTTTCGGGCGAGCAACTTCCTGCGACTTATATGAGACTATTGACGTACTCAGACGTGCAGAAGATGAAGACAAACCACAACAAGAAGGGAAAACCTGTGCCTGGTAGGCATGATGATAATGAAAGGATTGTCGGTTGTGTACCTTCCATGGGCTTCGGTTTGATCAAACCAGTAAAGTCGGGTGTTCTGTTTCATTTGTGCCACGGTTTCATAAACTTCCGGAACCCTCTGGTTTGGACAACTGCCTTTTATAGCATGGAGGCAACAGGTACCTGCACTACCACTCCATGAGGTGGAGAGGTTCGACTGCAGTCAGGAGCTCGCTATGGCAGGATGGCTTGTCCCCGACGAGGCCTTGGACTTACAAAGGGAGAGTAAACTGCCCCGGTGGGCAATGGTTACACCAGGCAGTTGTCTGGTGCTAGATCACACTCCAGGTGTATAGGACCTGTGATGGCTCCCCATAGGCCCATAAAATATAGTGGCTGGCAGTCGACTGCTTCATACTATAAAAGATGTATTGAAAGTATTAAGTTGTTCCATGGTTTAAACGGAGTTCTAAGTTTTTTCATTGCATTGTTTAAGCCCATGCAAGCGGACACACTGGCTCATCCGTTTGACCGTGATATCTGTCGACCAGAGACTGTCTAGTAACTGATCACCAGAACACACGCGGACCTCCTTCCTGGGGATGGACATGATGATCGGAACAATTTTTTCTGGACTCTCTCTATTTGAAACACTCACCGGTGCCATGGTCCAAACGCAGACCACGCGGTGGCATGTATCGGGACGAAGTTGGGATGTTATTTTTTGGTCTGTGTTTGGCC
>NW_020887846.1:0-2501 GCF_003945725.1 Corapipo altera
TTTCTGAAAAACAGTGTTTTATTCAGATGCAAGGTCGAGCAGAATGAGGATATTTATCATGGAATCATAGAACCAGCTGGGTTGGAAGGGACCTCTGAGATCATCAAGTCCAACCCTTGATCCAACCCCGCTGTGGTTCCCAGCCCATGGCACTGATGCCACATCCAGTCTGTCCTTAAACACCTCCAGGGATGGAGAATCCACCACTTCCCTGGGCAGCCCATTCCAATGGCTGAGCATCCTCTCTGCAAAGAAATTCTTTCTAATCTCCAACCTAAACCTCCCCTGGCACAGCTGAACACCCAGCCCTCTTGTCCTGCTGATGGTTGCCTGGGAAAAGAGACCAACCCCCCCCGGCTCCCGCCTCCTGTCAGGGAGTTGTAGAGAGTGAGGAGGTCTCCCCTGAGCCTCCTCTTCTCCAGGCTGAACAGCCCCAGCTCCCTCAGCCTCTCCTCATGGGAATTGTGCTCCAGTCCCTTCCCCAGCCCCGTTGCTCTCCTCTGGACCTGCTCCAGCCCCTCCATGTCCTTCCTGAGCTGAGGGTCCAGAACTGGACACAGCACTCCAGGGGTGGCCTCACCAGCGCTGAGTCCAGGGGAAGAATCACTTCCTTGGACCTGTTGGCCACACTGTTCCTGATTCAGGCCAGGATCCATTGGCCTTCTTGGCCACCTGGGCACACTCTGGCTCATGTTCAGCTTCCTGTCAATCCAAACTCCCAGCTCCCTTCCTGCCTGGCTGCTCTCCAGCCCCTCTGTCCCAGCCTGGAGCTGCCGGGGGTTGTTGTGTTATGATCCAGCACAGACTGGGGTTGGAAGGGACCATAAAGATCATCCCATTCCACCCCCTGCCATGGGTTGAAACTCCTTCCACTATCCCAGCTTGCTCCAACGTGGCCTTGGACACTTCCAGGGACGGGGATTCCACACCCTCTGATCCCAGGATGGAAGTTTTACCTCAGTCTCTTCCACACTTTTCCTCAGGAGCTCTTCCAAAGCACCGATTTCCTCGGAACTTCGGCTTTGCAGCTGCTCAAATTTCTCCTCTGCCTCTTTCAGTTGTTCTTTCAGCACCTGATGCTCCTTTTCCACACGCAGAATATCTCCCTGAAAAGAAATCAGGTGGCAAAACCCAACCTAAATGACACATTTTCTCACTTTTATCTCCTGGTACAGACATAAACCTGCCATTAACACCACTCTGAACTGTCTACATGCCCAAATGGAGTGTTTTTATCAAGCCTCAAGATTTCTGGAAGGGAAATACAATCTCCCTAAAATACAGAACAAAGCTCAAACCCCTCCCTGTTGTGGGCCTGTGTGAAGTTTCCATGAAGAACATCACAGAATACAGAAAAAGAGGCCAAACCACAAACCACCAAACCACCCAAAATAACAGAAATACCTCTTAAAATATGTCATTTTCAGAGAACTTTATCTTCTCACTGCTAAATTTTTTGGGGCATTCCTTTAACCTCCTTCGTGAGAAATACAAAGATGTAACTTACTTGTTGGTTTTCAAATGGATGGAAAGGCAAGGTATTGGTTTCTCTATCAGCTACTTCCTGATTGACCTAAAATACAAGAAATTTTGAGTAAATTAAAAAGCTTTCCAGTTTATAGATGCAACTGCAAGGTCAGCTCTGGTTTGGAGCTCTTGTACCTCACCTACAGCTTTACAAACCCAACTGATTTACTGAGCAGGTCTAAAACAATGCAGAAAAACATCGTGAAAGTGTTTCTGGAAGGGACTTCAACCTGTAAAGAAAGCACTTGTCTGTTTGATCTTTCCCTAATTTCATGGACCACGAGCATTTATACTGAGAGTCTTCAAGCACAGCTGTGCCCTAAATGTCTGAAAACTTCATATTTGCAAGAAGTGTCTGACAGCTCCCCGAGAAGCTGTTTTGTGACTCCTAAACTCAAGATCTACCACAGAAGTGCCTCTGCTTAGAAGGGACTCCAGGACCCTGTTTTGCTCCACCACTGAAAGACCTTAGTGAAAGAACTGAAGTTCATGATGTCCCTGTTCTAACAGGCTGTTAAAAACTGTAGTCAGATAAGCTTAAAATCATGGAATTGTTTAGGCTGGAAAAGAGCTTTAAGATCATAAAGTCCAGCCATGCCCCCAGCACTGCAAGGCCACCACTGACCCGTGTCCCCAAGTGCCACATCCACACAGCTTTGAATCCCTCAGGGATGGGGACTCCACCACCTCCCTGGGCAGCCCCTTCCAATGCTTGACAACCTTTTCTGTGGAGAAATTCCTCCCAATATCCAACCTGAGCCTCCCCTGGCACAGCCTGAGCCCGTTCCCTCTCCTCCTGTCCCTTGTTCCCTGGCAGCAGAGCCCGACCCCCCCCCCGGCTCCCCCCCTCCTGTCAGGGGGTTGCAGAGCCAGAAGGTCCCCCCTGAGCCTCCTTTTCTCCTGGTTGAGCCCCCCCAGCTCCCTCACCTGCTCCTTTAGTTGGAAGCTGTGACCCATCATCAGAATTTCCCTGG
>NW_020887846.1:2601-3533 GCF_003945725.1 Corapipo altera
CCTCCTGTCAGGGGGTTGCAGAGCCAGAAGGTCCCCCCTGAGCCTCCTTTTCTCCAGGCTGAGCCCCCCCAGCTCCCTCAGCCCCTCCTGCTGCTCCAACCCCTTCCCCAGCTCCGTTCCCTTCCCTGCAAACGCTCCAGCCCCTCCATGTCTCTCTTCCATGAGGGCCCAGACCTGGACACAGCCCTGGAGGGGCCTCTCAGAAAACGTGATGGAGTTTCCCCCTGAACTGACCCTAAAACCTGGGCCACCACTGTGTGACCACACAGAAAACATCAGCCAGCAACTGTTAAATTGCACAAACGTTGTGAAAGTGAAAAAAAATCACTGAACTAACTCCAAAAGTTAAAATGACAGCACGGAAGGACTTTCCTTCATCTCTAAAGCAAAGCTGAAACTAATTGTGCCCCAGCTCCCCTCTCTGGTGCCCAAACTTCTGCACAAACCTGAGGCAGAACAAACTTCAGTCAGCAGCTCCTTAAAGAATTACAAATTAAAAAGAAGAGTAGTCGCAGAAAGCTTAAACTGGAAGTTCTGAGGCATCATTGGATGGTTTAAATTGGAAGGGAACTTAAAGGATCAACTCGTTCCAGCCCCCTGCCATGGGCAGGGACACCTTCCACGCCCAGGTTGCTCCAAGCCCCATCCAACCTGGCCTTGGACACTTCCAGGGATCCAGGGGCAGCCACAGCTTCTCTGGGAATTCTATCCCAGCCCTTCACCACCCTCACAGGGAACAATTCCTTCCCAATATCCCATCTACCCCTGTCCTCTATCAGTGTGAAGTCATTCCCCCTTGTCCTGTCACTCCAGCCCTTGGAAACAGTCTCTCTCCATCTTTCCTGTGGCTCCTTCAGGCCCTGCAAGGCCACAATCAGGTCACCCCAAAGCTTCTCTTCTCCAGGCTGAACAATCCCAGCTCTCCCAGCCTT
>NW_020887847.1:0-3533 GCF_003945725.1 Corapipo altera
GATGTCCCAGAGACCTGTGGTGTCCCAGAGGAGGATGAGATGTCAATAGAGTCCTGTGATGTTATAGAAGAGCTGTTACGTCACAGAGGAGGATGTGATGTCAAAGGAGACCTGCAATGTCACAGAGAAGGATGTGATGTCAGAGGGGAGCTGTGATGTCACAGAGAAGGATGGGATGTCACAGGAGAGCAGTCATGTCACAGAAAAGGGTGTGATTTCACAGGAGACATACAGTGTCACAGAGGAGGATGTGATGTCACAGAGGAGGATGTGATGTAACAGGGGAGCTGTGAAGTCATAGTGTAAAATGTGATGTCAAAGGAGATATGTGATGTCACAGAGAAGGATGTGATGTCACAGGGGAGCTGTCATGTCACAGAAAAGGATGGGATGTCCTAGGAGACATGCAATGTCACAGAGGAGGATGTGATGTTACAGAAAAGGATGTGATGTCACAGGGAACTATCATGTCACAGAGAAGGATGTAAAGTCACAGGGAAGCTGTGATGTCACAGAAAAGCTTGTGATGCCATAGGAAATATGGGATGTCATAAAGAAGGATGTGATGTAAAAGAGAAGGATGTGATGTCAGCGAGGAAGATGTGATGTCACAGGGGAACTGTGATGTCAAAGGAGAGCTGTGATGTCACCGAGGAGGATGTGATGTCACAGGGGAACTGTGATGTCAAAGGAGAGCTGTGACGTCACAGATGAGGATGTGTCGTCACAGAGGAACTGTGACTTCACAGAGAAGGAGGTGATGTCATAGGAGACATGTAATGTCAGAGAGGAGGATGTGATGCTACAGGGAAGGCTGTGATGTCACAGGGGAACTGTGGTGCCACTGAGGAGGATGTGATGTCATAGGAGACATGCAATGTCACTGAAGAGGATGTGATGTCACAGAGGAGGATATGATGTCACAGAGGCGGATGAGATGTCACAGCAGAGCTGTGATGTTTCAGGAGAGCTGTGTTGTCACAGAGAAGAATGTGATGTCATAGGATATCCGCGATTTCACAGAGGAGGATTTTAAGTCACAGGAGAGCTGTGATGTCATAGAGGAGGATGCGATGTCATAAGAGACATGCAATGTCACAGAGGTGGATGTGATGTCACAGGGGAAGTGTGATATCATAGAGGAGGATGTGATGTAACAGGGAAGCTATGAAGTCTTAGAGGAAAATGTGAGGTCAAAGGAGAACTGTGACGTCACAGAGCAGGATGTGATGTCACAGGGGAGCTGTAACGTCAGAGAAGAGCAGCGACGTCACAGAGGATGATGTGATGTCACAGGAGAACTGTGATGAGGCAGGAGACGTGATGTCACAGGGAAGGATGTGATGTCACAGGGGACCTGTGATTTCGCTGAGGAGGATGTGATGTCATAGGAGGCATGCGATGTCACAGAGGAGCTGTGATGGCACAGAGGAGGATGTGATGTCATACAAACATGCGATGTCACAGAGGAGCTGTGATGGCACAGAGGAGCTGTGATGTCACAGTGGAGGATGTGATGTCATAGGAGACCTACGATTTCACAGAGGAGGATATGATGTCTCAGGAAAGCTGTGACTTCACAGCAAAGGATGTGAGGTCATAGGAGGCTTCTCATGTCACAGAGGAGGATGAAATGTCACAAGAGACTTGTGATGTTATAGGAGAGCTGTTACGTCACAGAGGAGGATGTGATGTCACAGGAGACATGCAATGTCACAGAGGAGGATATGATGTCACAGAAGAAGATGTGATGTCAAATAGGAACTGTGATGTCAAAGGAGACCTGTGAAGTCACAGAGGAGGATGTGATGTCATAAGAGTCCTACGATGTAACAGAGAAGGATGTGAGGTCACAGGAGGGCTCTGATTTCACACAAGAGGATGTCATGTCATAGGAGACCTGCGATGTCACAGAAAAGGATGTGATGTCATAAGAGACATGCCATGTCACAGAGGAGGATGTGATGTCCCAGGGAACTGTGGTGTCACAGAGGAGGATGAGATGTCACAGGAGACCTGTGATGTTATAGGAGAACTGTTACGTCACAGAGGAGGATGTGATGTCACAGGGGAGGCGTGATGTAATAGCGAAAGATGTGATATAACAGAGAAGTTGTGAAGTCTTAGCAGAAAATGTGATGACAAAGGAGAGTTGTGACGTCACAGAGCAGGATGTGATGTCACAGGGGAACTGTAACGTCAAAGGAGAGCAGTGATGTCACAGAGGAGGATGAGTTGTCACAAGAGACCTGTGATGTTATAGGAGAGCTATGATGTCACATAGGAGGATGTGATGTCACAGGAGAGCTGTGATGAGGCAGGAGACATGTGATATGACAGAGGAGGATGTGATGTCACAGGGGAGCTGTGATGTCACAGAGGAGGATGTGATGTCACAGGAGTGCTCTGATGTCACAGCAAAGGATGTGAGGTCATAGGAGACCCGTCATGTCACAGAGGAGGATGTGATGTCACAGAGGATGATATGATGCCACAAGAGAGTTGTGATGTCATAGAGGAGGATGTCATGTCTAAGGAGAGCTATGATGTCACAGAGGAGGATGTGATGTCGTAGAAGGATGTGATGTCACAGATGAGGATGTGACATCACAGGGAACTGTGATGTCACAGAGAAGGATGTGATGTCACAGGGGAGCTGTCATGTCACAGAAAAGGATGTGATGTCATAGGAGACATGCAATCTCACAGAGGAGGATGTGATGTCACAGAGGAGGATGTGATGTCACAGCAGAACTGTGATGTTTCAGGAGAGCTGTGATGTCACAGAGGAGAATGTGATATCATCGGATACCTGCGATTTCACAGAGGAGGATGTTAAGTCACAGGAGAGCTGTGATGTCACATAGGAGGATGTGATGTCATAGGAGACCTACGATGTCACAGAGGAGGATATGATGTCTCAGAAAAGCTGTGACTTCACAGCAAAGGATGTGAGGTCATAGGAGACTTCTCATGTCACAGAGGAGGATGTGATGTCACAGAAGAGGATGTGATGTCACAGGGAACTGTGACGTCATATAAGAGCATGTGATGTCAAAGGGGAGCTGAGATGTCAAAGGAGACCTGTGACCTCACAGAGGAGGATGTGATGTCATAGGAGACCTACGATGTCACAGAGAAGGATGTGAGGTCACAGGAGGGCTCTGATTTCACAGAAGAGGATGTCATGTCATAGGAGACCTGCGATGTCACAGAATAAAATGTGATGTCATAGGAGACATGCAATGTCACAGAGGAGGATGTGATGTCATAGGAGACTTCTCATGTCACAGAGGAGGATGTGATGTCACAGAGGAGGATGTGATGTCACAGGGAGCTGTGGTGTCACAGAGGAGGATGAGATGTCATAGGAGACATACAATGTCATAGAGAAGGAAGTGATGTCAGAGGGGAGCTGCGATGTCACAGAGGAGGATGTGATGTCACAGGAGACATGCAATGTCACAGAGGAGGTTGTAATGTCACAGAGGAGGATGTGATGTCAGAGGGAACAGTGATGTCACAGAGAAGGA
>NW_020887848.1:0-517 GCF_003945725.1 Corapipo altera
AAATCCTGGAATGTTGGGGTTGGGAAGGATCTCCAAGATCCCAGAGAACAAAAGTCATCCCAGCACTGCCAGGGCCGAGACTCAATATTCCCTAAGGAGCCAAATTAAAATTATTATAGAAATATAATTATTATATAATTATATAAAGATCCAAATTATAGTCATTATATAAATATAATTCTTATATATTTAAATAAGGATCCAAATTAGAATTATTATAGAAATATAATTATTATATAAATATAATTATTATATAATTATTGAAGGATCCAAATTAGAGATATTATATACATATAATTATTATATAAATGTAATTATTATATAAATATAATTATTATATAAATGTAATTATTATATAAATATAATTATTATATAATTATCGAAGGATCCAAATTAGAATTATTATATAAATATAATTACTATATAAATATAATTATTATATAATTAGAGAAGGATCCAAATTAGAATTGTTATATAAATATAATTATTATATAATTATATATAGATCCAAATCAGA
>NW_020887848.1:527-3532 GCF_003945725.1 Corapipo altera
ATTTAAGGATCCAAACTAGAATTATTATATAAATAAAATTATTATATAATTATATAGAGATCCAAATTAGAATTGTTATATAAATATAATTATTATATAAATATAATTATTAAATAATTATCTAAGGACCCAAATTAGAATTATTATAGAAATATAATTATTATATAATTATCTAAGGATCCAAATTATTATTATTATACAAATATAATTATTATATAATTATCTAAGGATCCAAAATAGAATTATTATATAAATACAATTATTATATAATTATATAATAATTAAATATATATAAAAATTAAATTAAATATATATATAATTATAGAAGGATCCAAATTAGAATTATTATAGAAATATAATTATTATATAATTATAGAAGGATCCAAATTAGAATTATTATAAAATTATAATCATTATATATTTATAGAAGCATCCAAATTATAATTATATATTTATAATTATTTTATAATTATATAAAGGATCAAAAATAAAATTATTATATAATTATAATTATTATACAATTATCTAAGGATCCAAATTAGAATAATTATATTATTACAGTTATTATATTATTATATTTTATAAGAATCCAAATTAGAATTATTATCTAATTATAATTACTATATAATTATATAAAGATCCAAATTAGAATTATTGTATCTAATTATCTAAGGATCCAAATTAAAATTACTATATTGTTATAATTATTATTTGATTATATACGGATCCAAATTATTATATTATTATAATTATTTTACAATTATAATTATTATATAGTTATCTAAGGATCCAAATTAGAATCATTATATAATTATAAAAGGATCAAATTATAATTATTATATGATTATAATTATCATATAATTATCTAAAGATCCAAACTGTAATTTTTATATAATTATTGTGTAATTATAAAGGATCCATAATTATAATTATTGCATAAATATAATTCTCATATAACTATATATAGATCGAAATTATAATTATTAAATAATTATCGTTTTTATCAAATTATAAATTTTATATAATTATTTGAGGATCCAAATTATGATTATTATATAATTTGCATTACTATAGAATTATATTATTATATTATAATTATTATATTATTATAAAGGCCTCCAAATTATAATTATTATATTATTATTATTTTTTAAAATTATATATTGTTATAATTATATAATTATATAAGGATCAAATTATAATTATTATATGATTATAATTATTATACAATTATCTAAAGATCCAAATTGTAATTTTTATATAATTATTGTATAATTATAAATATATAATATATATAAATATATAAATATAATTACATAAATATAATTCCCATATAACTATATATAGATCAAAATTATAATTATTAAATAATTATCATTTTTAGTAAATTATAATTACTATGTAATTATTTAAGGATCCAAATTATAATTATATGTAATTATAATTATCATATAATTGTTGTTATTATATCATTATCTAGGGATCAAAATAATAATTAATAGGTTATTATAATTATTACACAATTATCTAAGGATTCAAATTATAATTATTATATAATTATAAAGGTCTCCAAATTATAATTATTATATTATTATTATTATTTTATAATTATATATAGTTATCTAAGGATCCAAATTAGAATCATTATATAATTATATAAGGATCAAATTATAATTATTAAATAATTATCATTTTAATAAAATTATAATTATTATATAATTATTTAAGGATCCAAATGATAATTATCATTATAATAATTTCATTATTATATAATTATTGAGGAATCCAAATTATAATTATTCTATAATTATAATTATTGTATAACTATAGTTATTACATAATTATATATATAATTATAATTATATATATAATTATCTAAGGATCAAAATAATAATTACTAGGTTATTATAATTCTTATACAATTATATAATTATAATTTCTATATAATTATATTTATTATATTACTAATAATTATAATTACTATATAATTATGTAAGGACCCGAATTATAATTATTATATAATTATAATTATTATATAATTATAAAGGTCACCAAATTATTATTATTATTATTATTTTATAATTATATATAGTTATCTAAGGATCCAAATTAGAATCATTATATAATTAAAAAAGGATCAAATTATAATTATCATATAATTTTCATTATTATATAATTATTTAGGAATCCAAATAATAATTATTAAATAATTATTGTTATTATATAATTATCGAAGGATCAAAATAACTACTAGGTTATTATAATTATTATATAATTATCGAAGGATTCAAATTATAATTATGACATAATTGTAATTACTATATAATTATATTTATTATATTACTAATAATTATAATTATAACATAATTATGTAAGGACCCAAATTATAATTATTATATAATTTTCATTACTATATAATTATTTAGGAATCCAAATTATAATTATTATGTAATTATAATTATTATATAATTTTCATTATTATATAATTACATTATTATGTTATTATATAATTATCTAAGGATCAAAATAATAATTACTAGGTTATTATAATTACTATACTATTATATAATTATAATTTCTATATAATTATATTTATTATATTGCTAATAATTATAATTACTATATAATTATGTAAGGACCCGAATTATAATTATTATATAATTTTAATTATTATATAATTATAATTATTATATAATTATAATTATTCTATAATTACATATGGATCAAAATTATAATTTTTATTTAATTATAATTATTATTTAATTACATATGGATCAAAATTACAATTTTTATATAATTATAATTATTATTTAATTACATATGGATCAAATCTATATTTATGATATAATTATAATTACTATATAATTACATATGGATCAAAATTATAATTAATATATAATTATAATATAATTACAATTATTCTATAATTACACACAGATCAAAATTATAATTATTATATAATTTTTACCCCATTCCCTGGTTTTTCATCCCATTCCCTATTTTTT
>NW_020887849.1:0-367 GCF_003945725.1 Corapipo altera
ATCCTGACAGCTCCTGCCACTGCTGCCATTTGGCAGCTGGCAGAGGCACTTGCAGGAACTCACCTGCACTGCTCTGCAGCCACAGCCTGTCTGTGGCAAAGGGCTGGCAAGGTTCCTGCCCTGAGCAGCTCTGCCCTGTCATCCCACTCCAGGATCCCTTGAACCTCCTGCTCCCTTCTCCTCTCTGCCCTTGCTGCCTGCAGCTCCTGCCCTGCTCTGCCATATGGCCACTTCCCCTGCACTGCAGCAACTGGGAGAGTCCTGCTGAAAGATCCTGGAAGCTGTGGGATGTGGCAGCTTTAGGAGATACCTCCAGGAAGGCAAGTTGAACTTTCCTACAGCCAGAGAATTCTTCCTTCAAATCCTG
>NW_020887849.1:467-3531 GCF_003945725.1 Corapipo altera
GCCACAGGGAACCTTCTGGCCCTGGGCCTCTGAGGGGGCAGCAGCAAGTCCTGCTCTGCAGCAGCTTCTCCTGCTGCAGCCCAGCAAATCCAGCAGAGCCATCCTGACAGCTCCTGCCACTGCTACCATTTGGCAGCTGGCAGAGGCACTTGCAGGAACTCACCTGCACTGCTCTGCAGCCACAGCCTGACCGTGGCAAAGGGCTGGCAAGGTCCCTGCCCTGAGCAGCTCTGCCCTGTCCTCCCACCCCAGGATCCCTTGAACCTCCTGCTCCCTTCTCCTCTCTGCCCTTGCTGCCTGCAGCTCCTGCCCTGCTCTGCCATATGGCCACTTCCCCTGCACTGCAGCAACTGGGAGAGTCCTGTTGAAAGATCCTAGAAGTTGTGGGATGTGGCAGCTTTAAGAGATGCCTCCAGGAAGGCAAGTAGAACTTTCCTACAGCCAAAGAATTCTTCCTTCAAATCCTGGGAAGGTTTCTCCTGTAGTGAGAGCTCAGTCACCTGCCAGCCCAGGCTGCCTCTCATCTCTCTGCCTTCTCTCCTGTGCCCTGGGTGCTGCAGGCAGTGCCCTCAGCCCTGCTGGGCTGTGCAGAGGAGCTGCTCACCAGCAGAGCTGTCTCTTTGAGCTCTTCTTGCTTGCCAGGAGCTCCCTGTGTGCCAGGAGCCTGGCCCAGCTCAGCAGCACAGCAACAGCCCCAGGCAGCCCTTGCTCTGCCCCTCTGGGCTCCCTCCAGCTGTCCCTGGGGCTCCAGGGGAACCTGCTGGCACACAGCTGAGGGAAATAATGATCTTCCTTCTCTCACCTGGGCACAGACACTTCTTTCAGCAGGGTCAGTTCTCCAAACAGACACAGAGTTAAGTCCAAGAGTCCCCTTTTCATGTCCCATCATTAGACAGGAAACCCAGACAGTGCCCAGGAGGGATCTCCTTCACCTGCACTGAGGGAAGGGACTCAGTTGAGTAAACAGAGGTGTCTCCTTGTGGCTCTGCAGATCTGGGGCCAGAAGGACACTCAGCTCTCTTCACAACCCCCATGGGCTGGGATTCCTCCTGCCCCACTTCAGTGGGCCCAAAACAGGCCCCTGCAGGTGACTCCTTGTCCCAGCTCCCATGGCAATGAAGGAAGACCAAAGCCAGGAGTGACCTGCTGGGACACAAACCCCTGGTTCCTTCTGAGGGGCCAGAGGTAACCGAGATTCCTGCTGGGAACTGGAGGCTCCAATGGAGCAGTTCCTAGGGACAGGGCAGCAGCTGTGGGATCTCCTTGGAGGCTGCTGGGACATTGCTTTGGCCAACTTGAGTGGCAGAAGGGGCCCACATGTAGGACAGGGGAACCTGTGACTGTTCCTTCTGTCCAGGGCAGCCCCTAGAGGTGCTCAGGTGACCAAATGGAGTCAGGTGGCACAGGGAGAGAGGTCTGTCTCCTGTTCTTTATCAGGGTATTTTCTACATGTCCTCAGAGTACAATGGCAGTTGTCTCCTGGACATCCCTTCACTGCTGAACCTAATTGAGGGCAGCTGAGCCTGGATTGAACAGCCAAAGAGGGGCCTGTAGTGCCAGGGGAGGTGCCAGGGCTCTGCAGCACAAGTGCAGCAGCTGCCATGGACAGCACAGGGCCTGTGCAGGAAGCCCGTCCCCATTCCCAGCAGTTGTGGGACAGGCACCACCCAGGGCTCCTCAGACCCATTGGGTGCCTTTGGGGCAGGGAGTGAATCCCAGCCCTGCAGGGACACAAAGGCTGTCCCTTCTCTGCCCAGCCAAGGTCGGGCCAGGCACGAGTCCAAAGCACATCAGCCCAGGCTGTCCACACTTGTTTCCTCCCTCTGCTGACTCTTCTCTCCCCCAGCATTTCAGCAGCATGTGCTGATCTCCTCATGGATCAGGCCTCTGATTTTCCCCCTGGGCCTGAGTCCCAGCCCATCCACCCCCAAGGCCATTGTCAGCAAAGCCTCTGCACACCCCAGCTCTGGGGGCTTTCAGAGCAGCTTTCCCCACTGCAAGTCTGTTCTTACCCCGGTGCCCCCGCTGAGGGGCTGCAGCCAGACAGGCCCCAATGCCCTGTGTGTGGGGCACAGGCAGGAGGAGCTGCAGCCCCAAGTCTCTCTTCATTCCACTTGCAGGCAATAACAGCCCAGGCCTGCTGAGACAGTTCCCAGGTTGCAGGGCTGTGATGGGTTGGGAGAGAAGGCCAAGGAGACACAGGAGAGAAAGAGCAGGAGAGAGGTGTCCTCAGCGGGAAGGAGCTTCTTGGAGCTGTGGAGCTGCTCTAGGGGATGAACAACTTGGGTGAACTTTTGTGGGTGAGGGTGAGAGGAGAGACTGGTTTGGGTGACCTTGTGGAGTGAGACAAAGAGCCCATTCAAGTTGTCTTTGATAACCCTGGAATTCACTGGAAAGGCAGCACGACAGGATGCAAAGAGTCCCAGAGGTTTGTGCAGTGTGTTGGTCAAGACACCTGTTGGGATACAGGCCTTTAGAGCACAGCTGACATGTTGGTGGACAAGAGGGAGGCTGCATCTGCATCTGCTTCTGTCCAAGAGGAACCAAGAGGTTACCATAGTAACTGACTGTAGTGATGGGAATGTATGGTGGTTGCCATGGTAACTGACCATAGCAGTGGGGCATATGATGGTTGCCACGGTAACTGACCGTAGCGACGAGAATGTATGGTGGTTGCCATGGTAACCGACCATAGCAATGGGAATGTATGATGGTTGCCATAGTAACTGACCGTAGAAATGGGACTGTGTGATGGTTGCCATGATAACCGACTGTAGCAATACAATGTATGACGTTTGTCATGGTAACTGACCGTAGCAACGGGAATGTATGATGGTTGCCATGGTAACAGACAGTAGCAATGGGAATGTATGATGGTTGCCATGGAAACCAACTATAGCAATGAGAATGTATGGTGGTTGCCATGGTAGCTGACCATACCAGTGGAAGTATGATGGTTGCCATGGTAACTGACCACAGCTATGGGGTGTATGATGGTTGCCACAGTAACTGGCCATGGCAATGAGAATGTATGCTGTTTGCCATGGTAACTGACTGTAGCAAT
>NW_020887850.1:0-3525 GCF_003945725.1 Corapipo altera
TTTTTCTTAGCCTACACATTGATTCCGTTCGATATAAGGGCTGTGATGGGAGGATTGTTAACAACTGTTCAGGCCTCAGTGTTTGAGGCAGAGTGGAGGAAACGGGTGGTAACTTATGTGAACGATAAAATGGAGAGAAGGGGAATTCCCCCACGGCAAGCGGTAGACATGCTTTATGGTGAGGGAGATTACGCCCGTAGAGGGGATCAAGCGAGATTAGACCCCAAATTGTTAGAAATTTCCAAAGAATTGGCATTAGAGGCCTTAAAGAAGGTGGCCGATGCTTATGTACCGACCCCCTCCTTTACTATGATTAACCAAGGCCCAAAAGAACAATTCACAGATTTTATAACTAGGCTCAAAGAGGCTATTGCCAGGCAAGTCCCACAAAAAGAATGTCAAGAAATTTTATTTAACAAATTGGTCATCGAAAAAGCAAATGAGGACTGCCAGAAAGCTCTTAAGCTTCTAAAAGATCCCACTCTACTCGAAATGATTGAGGCGTGCAAGAATATAGGATCAAACTCCCATAAAGCACGTCTACTAGCTGCCGCCTTTACTGGGCCAAATCATTGCTTTGAGTGTGGGGAAAAGGGTCACTTTAAAAAACATTGCCCCCGCCTCTCAGCATCCACACCAGATCTTCCCAAAACCCTATGCAAAAGGTGTGGAAAGGGACGGCACTGGACCTCCAGTTGCCGTTCCCTCACTAATATACATGGTGAACCCCTCACTCCAAATCGCTCACATAAGTTACGGAAAAGAGTCACCTTTTCATCCCTACCAGATGTGAGACAGTGTGATGAAGAGCCGTCGGGAAACGGGGAGCAGAGCGCTTGGGGAGGCGCGACGACAAAAGTGGCCCCTCACTTGCGCTCTGCTCTGCGCACGGCATCGCGCCCCAATACCCCGTAGTTAAGTGGCCGTTTCCCGATCAGGTTCCAACAAAAGATCAATGTATTCCACTTCCGTGGATAATTTTGTTCGCTGTCCACCCCACCACTCATTTAAGTTCATATGATCAGTTAGTCAAAGTTATCCCATCAGCCCCGGTTAACCCTGACAGGACGTATTTAATGGTTTCCCATCTCTCGGCAGTGGACAAGGGAATTGTAGTGGTGCCCACGCTCCTGACTGGCCTTACCAATACCAACATAGCCATCTGTTTAACGGTTTATCTTCCCCCCGTACAGTTGGAGGATCGCTTCCCGGTGGCCAAGATGGTCTCTATGGAAGACCTGCTGTGTGCGCTGTCACCTGACGAGGAGCAGAGGAAGGAAGAGCGGAAAGAGGTCCTTTGGACAACAACTGTTAAATCCTCTCGCCCTCTACTAACATGTTTAATCTATTATTCACAGCCCAGACACCCACAGCAGGTAAAAGTAGAAGGCCTCTTGGACACTGGAGCTGATGTAACCATCATAGCCTCCAAAGACTGGCCCCACGGATGGCCTGCACAGACGGCATATGTGCAAGTTAGTGGGGTAGGGGGGACGCAACATCCGGTCAGGAGCCAAGGGACACTTACAGTCTATGGGCCGGAGGGCAGACCAGCGTCTCTCCAACCATATATTTTAAATATACCAATCACTCTATGGGGGAGGGACGCCATGGAACAGTGGGAGCTTACCTTGAGCTCCCTGTCCCATGAGCAGGATTTTTAGGAGGGGTCACTGAGGTTCTGCAGCTCCCCAGACTGAGCTGGAAAACAGAGACGCCAGTCTGGGTCGATCAGTGGCCCCTACCTAGCAAAAAGCTGCAAATTCTAAATAAATTAGTAGATCAAGAATTGGCAAGAGGACACCTGGAGTCTTCCACCAGTCCCTGGAACACTCCAGTGTTCGTCATACAAAAATCCTCAGGTTCCTGGAGATTTCTCCAGGACCTGCGAAAAGTAAATGAAGTCCTTGAACCGATGGGAGCCCTCCAGCAGGGAATGCCATCTCCATCCATGCTCCCTGCTGAATGGCCCCTAGTGGTCATTGATATAAAGGACTGCTTCTTCCACATTTATTTGAATCCGGCTGATTCGGTGAAATTCGCTTTTTCAGTCCCAGCCATCAACGCCTGTGAGCCCCACCGCAGGTACCAGTGGCGAGTGCTTCCACAGGGGATGAAAAATTCCCCAACCCTCTGCCAAATGTTTGTGGCAGAGGTGTTGAGACCAATTAGACAAAAATTTCCACAGTCAATCATTTTCCATTATATGGACGATGTATTGATCTGTGCAAAAACACAATTGGCAGTAGAAAAAACCTTAAATTCCACAATTTTGGCTCTGAAAGAAAAAGGATTGGAAATCTCCCCTGAAAAGATCCAAAAGGAAGCACCCTGGAGGTATCTTGGACTCAAAATCACAGAGAGAACTATTAAGCCACAATTGATTGAAATCAATAAGCGAGTCCAAACTTTAAACGACCTCCAGAAGCTACTGGGAGCTATCAATTGGATAAGACCTGTGCTGGGGATCACAACCGGTGATCTGCACCCCTTATTCGAGCTGCTCAAGGGAGACGCTGATCTGTCCTCGCCCCGTTACTTAACATCAGAAGCAGAAAGAACCTTGTCCGTTGTCGAGAGAAAAATCTCACAAAGACAATCATATAGGAGGATGGAGGGACTGCCATCCTCCCTTGTCGTAATAAGAGAAGAGAGACAGCCATTGGCCTTGATAGGCCAATTTTCCCAAGACAATAAAGACTTCTGTTTATGGGAGTGGATATTCCTCCCTCATCAATTCGGAAAAACTATCACCACTATAGGAGAAATGATTGGCAAGGTCATCTTCAAAGGTCGCACTAGGTGTTTAGAACTTAGTGGAGAAGAGCCAAATTCCATCTACCTCCCACTAACTTCTGAACATCTAGATCAACTGCTGCAAACCTCCACTGATTTTCAGATTGCCATCGGAGGTTACCCGGGAGAAATTCGGCTGCATCTCCCGGCGTGCCCATTTATTCAAAGGCTGATCCAAATTCCCTTGAGATTAAAAATTGCACAATCAAATTTGCCAATCAAAAATGCGAGAACTGTTTTTACCGATGGCTCGGGGAGAACTGGAAACGCAGTTATAGTTTGGCGAGAAGGCAACAATTGGAAACATGATGTTCATAAAGTGCAAGGTTCTCCTCAAATAGTGGAGCTTTCTGCAGTTGTACGCGCCTTCCAAATTTTTAGTGGTGAGCCCATTAACATCGTTTCAGATTCGGCATATGTAGTTGGTGTGGTCAGAAGAATTGAAAATTCGTATTTAAAAGAAGTATCTAATGAGGATTTGTTTAAATTGCTAACCAAATTGTTGTTTTTAATTCAGGCCAGACAATTCGGCTTCTTCATTGTCCACACCAGGTCACACACTACTTTGCCAGGTCCCGTGGCGGAGGGAAACCAACTTGCCGACCATCTGGCAGGTATGGTAGTCACTCCAAATTTATACCAACAAGCGAAATTATCTCACGAGTTCTTTCATCAGAATGCGCGATCGCTACAGAAACAATTCGGTTTAAAAATTTCTCAGGCCAAGGA
>NW_020887851.1:0-3525 GCF_003945725.1 Corapipo altera
CCTCGGTACCGGGGGGGTTGGGGCCATGGCGCCGTCGGTGCCGCTGCTGTGGGTGCTGCTGCCGGGGCTGGCGGCGCTGGAGCCGCTCAGCGTGGGCCTGGCCATCGGCGTGGCCTCCGCCCTCACCGGCTACCTGTCGCACCCCAGGTTCTACTGCAGCTACGTGGAGTGCTGCCCCCGCGACGGGCAGCGCCTCAACGCCACCGGTACGGAGGGGGCTGGGGGGGTGCCCCGCGCTCGGCCGGTCACCGCTCCCGGTGCGTGTGCGGTGACCGGCGGTGCTGAGCTGTCCCTCTCCCCCCGCAGCGCTGAAGGCGCAGCTGGACAGCAGGCTCTTCGGGCAGCACCTGGCCAAGGACGTGGTGCTGAAGGCGGTGCTGGGCTTCAGCAACAACCCGAGCCCCAAGAAGCCGCTGATGCTGTCGCTGCACGGCTGGGCCGGCACCGGCAAGAACTTCCTCAGCCAGATCCTGGCGGAGCACGTCCACCCCGCGGGACTGCGCAGCAAGTTCGTCCATCTCTTCCTGGCCACCCTGCACTTCCCCCACCACGACCAGGTCAAGCTCTACAAGGTGAGGAGGGGCCCTGGTAGAGGGGGTTGTCCTGCACGTCCCCCCCAGCCCGGATCCCTGGCAGCTGGGGGGTGCAGCCGGGTGTTCCAAAGCTGGCGCTTAGGAGAGACGGAGGGGCAAGTTCATGCAGAAAGTAAGAGGAAAAGGCACCAAAAAGCCGGGGAATCGAATGTGAGATAATTTCCTAGTGCTGTCCTCTCACCGATGCCATCTGCTGATTCCTGTGCTCGCTGCTAGGAGAGTCCCAGCATCTCAACTGAATATCCTGGTTGAGATGGAAGGAACCTTCTCTCTAGCCCCTGCAGGGCCATATTTTGCACTTATGGCTAAAACAGCGTTGATAATGCAGCAGTGCTTTGGCTGTAACATAAATGTGCTTGCACAGCCTCAAAGATGCTGGTTTTCCACTCATATCAAGCAGCCTGGGGTGGACAAGAGATTGGGAGGGGACACAGCCTGCACAGCTGACCCCAGCTGGCCAAAGGGATGTTCCATACCATATCCTGTCATGCTCAGCAATAAAAACTGGGGTAGAAGAAAGAAAAAGTGGGGTATCATTGGCTTCCAAGGGGGTTGTTGCTCTAACTCTGGCTGGGCAATTGGTCTGCATGTGTCAGGAGGGTGAGTGATTCCCTTTGCTTGGTTTTTTCCTCTTTCCATCACCTATCAAACTGTCTTTATCCTGACCCAGTGGTTTTCTCACTTTAATTCTTTGTTCTCTCTCTCCCATCCTGCTGGGGTGCCTGGCTGGGGCAACCCACCACACACTGTGCAGTGAGAAAGTGCATTCTGCATCAGAGGTTTTCCAAGGGACTTCAGTCCTTGTCATTGGAGAATTCTTATCTTCATGTTTTAGTGTTTGAAGGAACCCAGAACTGATGTACTGATAGATGTTGTTTCTGTAGGAAAAACGAAACTGACTTTTTTAAAACAAACAGAAAGATTTCTCTAATACTTCCCATCTCAACCCCGTTTTCATGTCTTAGCCCTACACAAAGCAGAAGAAATTAGGAAGTCTTTTTCCTCTGTCAGCAAGAAAAGAGTTCACATTTAAATTCAGTGTCACACGTCAGAGGGATCAGTCACAGAGATTATGGTCCTTGGGAAAAAGTACAACCAGGGAGTGTGGGATGCTTACATTTGACAGGGTGTCCCCAGAACCTGTCACATGCAAGAATCTCGTAGTACAGCCAGAAAAAAACCTCGTTTTTCAGTGGTTTTCAACTTCTTGTTCCAGGAACAGCTGCAGAACTGGATTCGGGGCAATGTCAGTGCCTGCCCCTCCTCTGTCTTCATTTTTGATGAGATGGACAAAATGCATCCAGGTGTCATTGATGCCATCAAGCCATTCCTGGACTATTATGAGGAGGTGGATGGGGTGTCCTACAGAAAAGCCATCTTCATCTTCCTCAGGTCTGTGGCACCTGTTTCTGTCATTTTGAGATACTGAGATAAGTGTTTGTTTACGATGGTAATGACGTTCCCAAGGGACCTCATTCAAAGCACAGCAGAGGAACCACTCTGAAGACCCTCTGTGCAAAGACAGGCACTGATGGCTATTTAAAGAACTGGAGACTTGCCCTAAATTTTGGAGTATAGGATTCTGTTTTGGTGATTTGTTTGATATCAAGATTAGCAATACAAGTAACGGGCTGCAAAAGAAATTCTGGTTCAGCTGTGTCTGTGTTTCAGCACTGTAACATTTTTCTTTTATGACCAGCAATGCAGGTGGTGACTTAATTAATAAAGCAGCTCTTGACTTCTGGACAAGTGGAAAGCGCAGGGAGGATATTCAGCTGAAAGACCTGGAGCCCTTGCTGTCTGTAGGAGTCTTCAACAACAAGAATAGTAAGTCACTTTGCCCTGAAAAATGGGCAATTCATTCCTCAGTGGCTGAGACAAAAGTGCTTTATGAATTCAGCCAGGCCTGCGGATCCTGTTGTAGGCGGGATCGAGTTTAGAGAAACTCCTTCTTGTGATTATTTTCATTTCCCAACTCTTCCAGGTGGACTGTGGCACAGCAGCATCATCGACAGGAACCTCATCGACTACTTTGTGCCCTTCCTGCCCCTGGAGCACAGGCACGTGAAGATGTGTGTCAGGGCTGAGATGGCCGCCCGTGGCTACGCCGTGGATGAGGACATTGTTCAGGCCGTGGCTGATGAGATGACATACTTCCCCAAGGAGCAGAAAATCTACTCTGACAAAGGCTGCAAGACTGTACAGGCCAAGCTGGATATTCATGAAGACCTTGTGATGGGAGATATGAGAGGCAGGGGTTGATTTCTCCTCCCTTCAAGTTTCCAAAAGCACTTTCAGAGCTTTTGGAAATCTGTGTATTTGCACTTCCGCTTTTTTACTGTTGCAGGGAGTATGGTGAAAATACCAGAGTGAGCTCTGTGGGCTTTGTAGCTTTTTTGTGTGTTTTTGGTTTTTTGTTTTTTTTTTAACTTAACATAGAATCATAGAATTGTTTGGGTTGAAAGGGTCCTTAAAGATTATCTTGTTCCACTCTCTGCCATGGGCAAGGACACCTTCCACTAGATCAGGTCACTCAAAGCCCCATCCAACCTGGCCTTGAACCACTGTTCATCTCTGAACAATCCAAATATTACCCCTTTAGTTTTCTTTTAATCTGTTGAGAATTTCTGAGTGTGACACACACACTGCACTGGATAGAGTCTCTCCTGCTTTATTCTTCCAAGTGCTGAGATTATTTAGTATTTAATTCCTTTTTCCACAAAGACTAGACTAGAGCAAAGGAGAACAGAGAAATTCTTCCAGGCAGTCGTATTCCCTTCCATGTACACGGTCCTGTTCATATTAATTGTGAAATGGAGGGATGTGTGATGTGTTCAGGACTATGATCATGTCTGCAAGGGTGAACTCCTTGATGCACTAAGAAGATGATATGGTGGAAGTCTTCCTGTCCTTCCAGTAGATTGATGCTGTT
>NW_020887852.1:0-1241 GCF_003945725.1 Corapipo altera
GAGAGGAGGAGGATAAATCGGGATGTGGGAGAGGAGGAGGATAAATCAGGATATGGGATAGGAGGAGGATCAATCGGGATGTGGGAGTTCCTGGGCCGACACAACAACCCCCAATGAACCAATTCCAATGAAACCACGAGACTTTCCTCACGCTCCCGCTCCTCCTCCTGCTCCCTCACTCCGGGCCCGGATTTCCCTGGAGGAGCTTGGCCTGGAGCTTGGCCTGGAGCTTGGCCTGGTCCACGGCGTCCAGGAGGTTCTTGGCGTCCACGGCCAGGGCGTGGGAGGCGGCGAGGACGTGCCGGAGGAGCTCGGAGCCCAGCGAGGTGTGGGCGTTCTGCTGGGCCAGCCGCGCCTTCCCGATCAGAGCCGCCAGGTCCTTGTTCAGCAGCTTCTGCGTGCCCTCGATCTGGGGGGGGAAAACACGGGAAAACTGGGAAAAACGGGATGGGAGGGGATGGGAATGAGGATTGGAGAGCAGCGGGGAGAGGGGAAGGGATTGGGAAGCAGAAGGAGGGACGGGGCGGGGAGGGAGGGGATTGAGGGAGATCTGGGGATGGAGGGATTGGGTTGGATGCCGGCAGGAATTCCAGAGTGGAAAGGGAATGGGGGAAAAAATATGGGAAAATGGGATGGGAAAAAATATGGGAAGACGGGATCCAAACGTTGAGGTTTGGAGAGCAGCGGGGAGAGGGGAAAGGGTTGGGAAGCAGAGGGAGGGACGGGGTGGGGAAGGAGGTGGGTTCGGGAGATCTGGGGATGGAGGGATTGGGTTGGGTTGGACGCCGGCAGGAATTCCACAGTGGAACAGGGAACGGGGGAAGAAATATGGGAAAATGGGATGGGAAAAAATATGGTTTGGGGAGCAGCGGGGAGGGGAAGGGGTTGGGAAGCAGAGGGAGGGACGGGGCACCGACACCAGGTCCTTGTTCAGCAGCTTCTGCGTGCCCTCGATCTGAGGGGGGAAAACACGGGAAAACAGGGAAAAACGGGATGGGAGGG
Organism: Corapipo altera; assembly: GCF_003945725.1. NCBI lineage: Eukaryota > Metazoa > Chordata > Aves > Passeriformes > Pipridae > Corapipo > Corapipo altera. Next base: position 1,003 of record NW_020887852.1, read on the forward strand.
GATGGAAATGAGGTTTGGAGCGCAGCGGGGAGAGGGAGGAGTTTGGGAAGCAGAGGGAGGGACGGGGCACCGACGGCAGGTCCTTGTTCAGCAGCTTCCGCGTGCCCTCGATCTGGGAATGGGGGGGGAAAAACAGGGAAAACGGGATGGGAGGGGATGGGAATGAGGTTTGGAGCGCAGCGGGGAGAGGGGAAGGGGTTGGGAAGCAGAGGGAGGGACGGGGCGGGGAGGGAGGGGAT
>NW_020887852.1:1251-3523 GCF_003945725.1 Corapipo altera
AAGGGGTTGGGAAGCAGAGGGAGGGACGGGGCGGGGAGGGAGGGGATGGAGGGAGGGTTGGTTTGGAGGCCGGCAGGAATTCCGGCGTGGAAAGGGAATGGGGCGAGGTGGAAATATGGGAAAATGGGATGGGAAAATATGTGGGAAAACGGGATCCAAACGTCGAGGTTTGGAGCGCAGCGGGGAGAGGGAGGAGTTTGGGAAGCAGAGGGAGGGACGGGACGGGGAGGGAGGTGGGTTCGAGAGATCCCTGGGAATGCTGCAGGAGCCCTGAGACCCCTGGGAATGCTGCAGGAGCCCTGGGAATGCTGTAGGATCCCTGGGAATGCTGTAGGATCCCTGGGAACACTGCAGGAGCCCTGGGACACCTGGGAATACTGCAGGAGCCCTGGAAATGCTGCAGGAGCCCTGGGAATGCTCCAGGACCCCTGGGAATGCTGCAGGAACCCTGGGAATGCTGTGGGACCCCTGGGACATCTGGGAACACTGCAGGACCCCTGGGAATGCTGTGGGACCCCTGGGAATGCTGTAGGAGCCCTGGGACACCTGGGAATGCTGCAGGACCCCTGGGAATGCTGTGGGACTCCTGGGAATGCTGCAGATCCTCTGGGAATGCTGCAGGAGCCCTGGGAATGCTGAAGGGCCCCTGGGAATGCTGCAGATCCTCTGGGAATGCTGCAGGAGCCCTGGAAATGCTCCAGGACCCCTGGGACATCTGGGAACACTGCCGGAGCCCTGGAAATGCTGCGGGACCCCTGGGAATGCTGCAGAATCTCTGGGAATGCTGCGGGAGCCCTGGGAATGCTATAGGATCCCTGGGAATGCTACTGGAGCCCTGGGAATGCTGTGGGATCCCTGGGAAGGCCGCAGGACCTCCAGAACACCTGGGAATGCTGCAAGAGCCCTGGGAATGCTGCAGGACCTCTGGGAATGCTGCAGGAGCCCTGGGAATGCTGCAGGACCCCTGGGAATGCTGCAGGACCCCTGGGACACCTGGGAATGCCGCGGGATCCCGGGATTGGCTGCTCCCCCTACCTCGGTGCGGGAAGCCGCGGGAAGCTCCGGCAGGATCTCGTCGACGCTCCCGATGAGCTTCCGCAGGGACAGCCCCACGTTCTGCGGGACAGAGGGAAGGGTGGGAGGGATTCCAGGGATTCCCGGGGGGGTTCAGCCCCAGGGGAGCCCCTGGGAATGGTTTGTGGGGCCGAGGGAAGGATCCCACTGGGAAAGGAGGGGGGGGCGGGAGAGCCCCGTTCATCCCAAAGACCCAAAGGAGGAGCTGGGAATGGTGGGAACTCTCCCGAGGATCCAAAGGAGGAGCTGGGAATGTTGGGAACTCTCCCACCATTGACCCAAGGATCCAAAGGAGGAGCTGGGAATGTTGGAATCTCTCCCATCATTGACCAAAGGACCCAAAGGAAGAGCTGGGAATGTTGGAATCTCTCCTAACATTGATCCAGGGATCCAAAAGAGGAGCTGGGAATGCTGGAATTGTTCCCATCATTGATCCAAGGATCCAAAGGAGGAGCTGGGAATGTTGGAATCTCTCCTATCATTGACTCCAGGATCCAATGGAGGAACTTGGAATGTTGGAATCTCTCCCAAGGACCCAAAGGAGGAGATGGGAATGATGGGATCTCTCCTAACATTGATCCAGGGATCCAAAGGAGGAGCTGGGAATGTTGGAATCTCTCCTATCATTGATCCAAGGACCCAAAGGAGCAGCTGGGAATGTCGTAATCTCTCCCATCATTGACCCAAGGATCCAGTGAAGGAACAGGGAATGTTGGAATCGTTCCCACCATTGACCCCAGGATCCAATGGAAGAGCTGGGAATGTTGGGATCTCTCCTATCATTGACCCAAGGATCCAATGGAGGTACAGAGAATGTTGGAAACTCTCCCAAGCACACAAAGGAGGAGCTGGGAATGTTGGAATTGTTCCCACCATTGACCCAAGGACCCAAAGGAGGAGCTGGGAATGCTGGAAACTCTCTCATCATTGATCCAGGGATCCAATGGAGGAACAGGGAATGTTGGAATCTCTCCCAAGGACCCAAAGGAGGAGCTGGGAATGTTGGAATCTCTCCTATCATTGATCCAAGAATCCAATGGAGGAACTGGGAATGTTGGGATCTCTCCCATCGTTGACCCCAGGATCCAATGGAAGAGCAGGAAATGCTGGAATTGTTCCCATCATTGATCCAAGGACCCAAAGGAGGAAGAGGGAATGTTGGAATCTCTCCTATCATTGATCCAAGAATCCAATGGAG
>NW_020887853.1:0-3523 GCF_003945725.1 Corapipo altera
CCTCTGAGCCAGCCCAGGTGCCCCTCCTCTGCATCAAAGATGGATTCACATCCCCGGCTGTCGGCAAGATAAGTGCAGGGCAAAGACCCAGAGAGGGGTTTGGAGTCGGTGCAAGTGTGTGCCTCACCTGGAGGGATTTTTGAAATTAGTAGGATGCAATGGGTATTTTGTAACAGGTTATTTGGACACATGGAAGGAAGGGCTTACTTTGTATCGTTGGATTCACTTGTGCAGGGCAGAGCAGTTCCGGTCTGTGTCACGTCCTCTGTCTCATCCATGTTTTGTGTCCTTTGTCTCTTAATTGTGTCACATGGTGTGTGTTGTCACAGGTGCGGGGTGTCTCACTTGGGGTCAGCCTGGAACTGCTCTGCCCTGCTCCGTGGGTCAGTGGGTAGATAGAATATTGCTCAGAGTCTCCCATCAGCATGTCAGTTACCTCAGTCAGTGGAGCCGATGGCTGTATGGTCCTGCCGGATGGAGCGGGTGTACATAACTCGTGTGCCGTCGTTATAGCCGAGTGTTGTGGAGCTGATGGTACTTGGAGAGCGGGGCCTCGCAGCTGGGTTGTCATTTGTATTTTTGTAGGCTGCGGTCAGAGTTCTCACTCGCTCAGTGGAAATGAGTTAAGTGGTTAAGGTCTCTGTGACCATGTGGGTGACCTGACTAACCCTTTGTTTTTTGTTGGTTTTTTTTCAGATAAGCGGACACAGTGTACCCCAGACCGAGATCAGTTGAAGCAGCCTGGTAAGAAGGTTGTATTATGTGTTGGATGAAGGATGTCAGTTTTAGCCAGAGGAGTCCTTTATCTTGTGCCTTTTTGGTTTTTATTTTCCAGATGGGGCCCAATCGGTCTCGAGGGGTAGTGGCTCAGCAGGGAGACGAGCGAGGTGAGAATTTTCCTCCTGAACCGAATTTGGAGTTAGTTTGAGGATGTTGTCTATGTGGTCAGTCTATGCATATATGTTGTAGCTGTTTAATTGTTTTTCCAGGCGATACACAACCCTTTGCCCGTGTGCTGAAGGTGCCGAAGGTCCATCCTATAGGAGGTCAAGCTGAAGGAGCTGAGATAGCCAGGATGAGGCAGTACGTCAGCACCAGCCTCCGTGTCCGTGTTGTCTCACAGTGACCGTCTGTCCACTTCAGGGTATGTAGCAACACTTCATCGTTAAAAATGCCTTCTAATTTTGTCTGTGGCTCGCTCAGGTATCCCAGAAGATGACAGCCACAGTGTGTGACTCCAGTCAGAACCAGTGAGCTCATCCAGTATCCGTGCTTCAATGGGATAAGAGCTCTCCCTTTCTTTCATTGAATGGGATTTCTCAAGCTATTCCTGCTTTATTGAAGCATCAGCTTTGGCATCCAAAGAAGCAGAGCTACATATGGCAATGAAGAGGATTATACCCAAATGCAGGGTTTTTAAATTGAGTAATTTTGTGTGCTGTGTTGGTAAGGTGCTTTTCTAATTTGTTATCCTTTTTTCTTTTCCTTAGGAGCCTTGCATCTTTTGGGATGTCCCGATCGTCTCAGCTGCAGTTTGGCTTTTTTTCACCAGTGTTATCCAGTCCTCAGGTGAAGCTGCTCTGTGTTGAAGATGGCTACAGACACCCAGGTTTGCAAGGAGTCAGTGGAGAGTTACAGCCCAGAGACGGAGGGAGGGCTGGGGTGGCAGCTTAGGAATTGCCAGGGGTGTTTTGAAGGTAGTATGGGTGGAAAGCATTGTCCAGGAGCCCCCTAAATGCCTGTGAAGGCATCCACTGACTCTTCAGATGGGCCACTTAAGTTTTCCTCTCCTTCTCCCAGATATTCTGTGCGATTTCAGCTGCAGTCTTTGGCTGCAGGCAGTGACCCTGGGTGGTTTGCCTAAAGAGAAGGGAGATTCTTTGAGCTCTTCCCAGCTGTCTGGGTGACTTTGGTTAGAGGTTCTTTTCCAGATGTTGTGGTGAATCGGTGCACATGCTTTGTTTCTTGTGTTTTCCAGGGGTTCTACCACCTTCTAACAGACAGTCCAAGGCTTCAGGGCCCCTGTGGGTAAGAGGTGACTGTGGAGGAGAGGTAGGTAGGAGCTACCCCAGGAAAGCCATCCTTTCAGGTAGTATCTCAGTGTGAACATTTGCCTTTGGCTTTTTTACTCTGCACAGAATGTGTGCAGCCTCAGAGGGCCGGAGCCACTTGCCAGTTTAGGTTTGATGATCTTCAGCTGTCCTCATCAGTAGTCTCCTACTACTACGAGGCTCATCAATTAAAGCTGGACCTTTTCCAGTTGCAGCTGCCCTCCTGCCTGCCTTTGGCAAAGGAGGAGCATTGAGGTTGAGTCTGGGAGGTAGTGAGGAGGTGCTGGGGTCTCCCTTACTTTCAGGAACACCAGGTAACTTTTTTTCTCACTCCCCCAGGTACTCACACGGTGACGGCAGCAGCCTCCGACTGGGGTCGGAGCCAGTGGCCCGAGAACCTCTCAGCTCAGGGGAGGGTGAGTAGCCAATTGCAGGGTTATCTCCCACGTGCTGCCCAACTCTCGTGTCAGTTTCTGTTTTCTTTCTCACAGCCAACCCAGTCAGGGATCACAGGACCCTGTGAGCCAGCCGGGCGTCCTTCCTTGGCATCCAAGATGGATTCACATCCCCAGCTGTGGGAAAGATAAGTGGAGGACTAGCACCTGGAGAGGGGATGAGAGCTGGGTCTAATGTTATGGTTAGGAGGGAGGGATTTTCAAATGAGCAGAGGGGAAAGGGTCTGCCCTAAGAGGCCCTTGGCACGCATAGGAGGAGCAGTTTACTTTTCATCATGGGGTAGGGTGTGCAGGGCAGAGCCGTTCAGGTCTGTGTCGTGTCCTTTGTCCACTCTGTGTCTCGTGTCTTACAATTCACAGTCACCGTGTCTTTGCTTTCTGCCCTCAAAGGTCTTACTGAAGATGTCAAGGCATCATTCCTAGGGTCTTGAACCTTTGCACTGCTCAGCCCAGTGCCCATACCATCCGTTCTTTGGCTCACTAGCTTGGACGTGCATCGGAATCGCATCTGAGAAGTGTCAGGTCAGGTGTCTTTTACAGCCTCCTTACAGGTTGTATTGGATGACTGCTGTGCAGTCATCCCTTGTAACCGCCCGGGACTTGTGAGAATCTAAGAAGATTCTGAACATAGCATTGTCTTCCATCCATCTTAGCAATTTTGTAGGCAGTTCTTGTCCCAGGCCATTGTTAGAGTGTCTTTTGAGGCTCCTCAGAGCCTCCTGCGTTCGGTCTCGCCGTATCCTCCGTCTTCTCGTGCGGCAGCACGTCCATTTTGGCGTCGTTCCTTTCTCAGAGTTCTCTCTCCTCGTCGCACCACAGCACTCGTCTGGAAATGTGTCCTTGGAGTTTGTGTTGGGCCTGGAACTGCTCTGCCCTGCAGTGTAGAGTTGGGGATAGGTGGAGTAGAAAGGAGACTTGGCAGTTACCCTGTGGAGAGGCTCAGCCACTCAGGGCAGGGCCTTAAAGTGAGGGCAGTGTTTGGTTGTGCAGGTTGTCTTTGGACCCCAGAGGGCTTGT